>NC_065512.1:17789824-17842800 GCF_006386435.1 Epinephelus moara | reverse complement strand
GAAAAAAAAACATTTGCAGGCCTTTTTTTAGATTTGTTAAAAGTGATGTTGTAAATTTGCAACAGTGGGTTTTACAGGGTTAAAGGTGAGATAAAGGTGAGTAAAACTGAAGATAACCTTTTCTGAAGGTTATTTAATTAAGAAAACAACAACAAAAAATAGAGGACCTTCAGGGAACATTCCCTAAAGATTATGTGAAAAATTACTTTTAAGAACCAAAAATAACCTTCAGACAATCTCCATGTCAGAGGTCAAAGTTTTTTCATAATTCATAAACCCCCATCCCACACTTTTTTTTTTTTTTTTTACCAATCAGTAACAACAATTTTTGAAAAAAAAAACTAATTAAAAAAAAAAAGTTGACTTTTGGTGAATAAAGGTCAGCACAATAGCATCAGTAAACTCTTGTTTATGGTCCTTACATTCATCTTTGTTTCACTCCATATTTCCCCTGGTCATCCATGCCCCCACCTTACCACTAATATCATAATGGACTATATCTGATAATATAACATTATAAAAGAGGATTTTTTTTTTTGTACTTTTCATTAAATATTATCTTTGTGTGTTTTTTATTTTGAATGAAGGACTTTGACTTGTTTCATATTGTGGTAGGGCTTGTACTTTCAAATCATGTGATCGCTTGTTCCAGCTCGTCTCATCACCAGACATGAGAGTGCAGGTATCATTATGGTGACAGGCTGCAGGAGTCATCAGCCAACATGAGGCTGAGCCATCACTGTTGACATCCAATCAGCTGCGGGCTGATGGGATTGGACGAGCAATCAAAGTGTTTTTCCTCTCGCACCCCTGGATACCTGGAGCAGCCGAGCACAGATCTGCGTTGTAACATTGGGGCCTCCAGCTGTTTATGATGGAAAACCTCCGCTGCTTTGCAAACCGCTTCTCTGACTACAGCGGTGCGCTGCTGCCGGGCCAGGGTGCGCAGGCCGTGGTGCCAGCCGTCATCGCCACCGTGGACAAGATCCTGAAGAAGGTCCCCATCGACATCAGCGACTGCGACGGAGGGCTGTACGACGGGCCGGCCGGGGTGGCTTACATGCTGTATCATGTCAGCGAGTGTCCGCTGTTCTCCGAGCAGCGGGACGTGTACCTGAAGGCGGCCAAGCAGATCATCGACGTGTCGGTCAGATATGTGGACGCGGAGCCGGACACAAACATGCGCGCCGCCTTCCTGCTCGGCGGGGCGGGCATCTACGCGGTGGCCGCTATGATCTATAAGTCTCTGGGTCTGGCTGATTTCGTTAAGCCGCTCACCAAATTTCGTAACCTGTGGGAGGTGTGTGCGCCCATCAATTTTCTGGAGTGCGGCTCGGATGAGCTGTTCGTGGGGAGGGCTGGGTACCTGTGTGCCGCCCTGGTCCTCAAACAGAAGCTGGGGATAGAGGTGAGCTAAACAACAGGGGGGGACTACTTCAGATCCCTGATTCACCTTCAGGACCTGTTAACACTTCATGCACACACAAGACAACGACCGGCTTTTGTTAATGTGTTGTTACAAGACCTGATTGTAAACACTGGTGTAAAAGGGCTGCAGCTCCTGATAATGCTTTGATTATTTTATGGGCTAAATGATTTATTCAAAAGGTCAGAAAATGGTGATCTGAGTCCCAGATCATCATAACCTCTATTATCACCTACCAACAAGTGAGTCACAGGATGTATTACAGAAAATCATGATTATATGTAGCCTAGAGGTGTATTAATTTATTGTTTATGCCAGAAAAGGTCAACACAGTTTCAGCTTGACCGATAACTCAGTTGAGTCAGTGTAGGCCTATAGGCCAATAGGGGAGAACAGGGTCGATTGGGACACTTCTGTGTCAACACAAAATAACCTTCCATTACTCACGGACTACTTCAACAATAATGAAAATAAACTGATACCTAAACAGATACAGATGTCTAATGACATTTTAGTTAAGTTTTTTGGAGCCCAACCCAAATGTGAAAGACACAATTTTATTGAATATATACAGAGTGCGTTTTCTAAACTCAGCAAACTAACTCAACGACATGGCCAAACGCAAGTATGATGCTGAATATATTGAACTGTGAGGACCTTGAACTATTGACTAAGGAGACTAAGGTAATGTTACCTGAAGGTTCTCTTAAAACCTTAGTTAAACATTTAGGCCTATATAGGGTTAATGTTTTTTTTTTTTTACGTGGCCTATTAATTCAGCGTAGCAGCTTAAATCTCTTAACAAGTGGGACATTCACTCAGTGACTTCACCGTTGGTCATATTCAATTCGTAAATGCCCTTGTCTTGTTTTTGTCTACTTTTTGTTGTTTCGCTACAAGGCAGGAACTGTAAACAATACTGTCCTAACCGTACCAGGGAGAACAGACACACTTTAGACTTCTGTGCAAGCTACTAACAAAAATTCAGACAGCTAAAACTAGCATTAACCAATAGGTCAGAAAATCAGCTTTCCAACAATATGTTTATGACAAAAATCAGTATGGTAGAAAAAAAAAATCTGATATTTTAAATGGTCAAATATCAATATCAAAAGTCTGGCTATAGTCCAAAACTCAAAGATATTCAACTTACAATTATATAAAACAGAAAAAAGCATCCACACATTCAAACCAGCAAATTTTTAATGTGTCTTTTTGATAATTGACTTAAATGATTTATTAGTTCTCAAAACTGTTGACAAATAATTTCTGTTGATGAACTATTCATCTTTAAAATCAGCTCTGTATTTTTACATTTGGAGTTGTGAAACACAAAAACCATGATGTAACAGGTTTAGTTGGAATTCTTCAATTATTTTGTTTATGTCTTATATCTGTATTTCCAGTGCTGATTAACTTTGCAAACCATGTTGTCTTTTATTTGCAGATTCTGAGCAAGGATCAAATCAAATCAATCTGTCAGGCCATAATTGAGTCTGGAAAACAATATGCCAGGAGGAAGAGGAAGCCTTTCCCCCTCATGTACTCGTACTATGGAACTGAGTATCTTGGTAAGAAAAGCAGCTTTGATCTTAATTCGCTGATACACTGATTTAAGTCTTTAATATGTGTCCTTTTTATCCAGGTAGACTTTGTCAGTTCAAGTGTGAATTACCTTTTGGAAATTAAGATTTTACTCTAAACCTTGCTGCAGTCCTATGCAGATATGCAGACAGGTTTTAGATGTGTTAACATGTGTAAAGCTAACTTTCCTTTCCTTGACTGCATCGGATGAAGACAGCCGTCAGGGTTGGAGATCCTCAGTAACTTTCACACCAACACAGAGTTCATAGTAAGCATAGCCTCGCTGGCTACTTCTGCATGGATACAACGAGAACTTTAAAGGATGATGAGGAGGATAAAAAAAGACATTTCTGAACTAGAAGTATCTGGATGTCTGTTGAACACACCTGGTTAAAGGTGCTGCATGTGTTACAGTTTGCTTGATCTGACAGATTTGCTCACAGAGGGGTTTCTCTTTTGATTTCCTGCAGATATAAAAGAAAATTCACAGACACTCAGAGAGCCGTGTTTTTCCTGCATGTTTCCAGCATTATGTAGAAAGCCTCGGACCAACATCTCAGTGATTTTTGTCCATATTTGACGATTCTGCAACTCAAGATTTACATCCAATCCCAGCGTTCAGTGCAGGAAGTCATGCTGTTGCTATAGTGAGGGTGTGGAGGTCAGGGTGGTGGATGGGATGTAGCCAGCCTGGTCTCACTCCCAAGACATTAAAATAGTGCTGCTTGGGCACCAAGGGACACTTTTTATCACCTGGGCTTTCCACCAACTCCAATATAGATACACCCACCTCATTATTAGACACTTAAAGCAACGGAAGTTGTTTAAAGAGCCTCAAAGTACTTATAGGGAGGGCAAGAGGGACATGGATGACTCCAACAAACACCAGACAGTAGTCGTCTATAGAGCCACAACAAAGTCCCTTGTTTATGCAGCCTTTGTATTTTTACAATGAAACCAAACAACTGCAGCATTATGCTGCCCCAGTGTGTGATTTTAGACAGCATGCTGGCATCCCAGAAGCAAAAGAGCCATGATGGCAGTGGCATGTAACACAACAGCATCAGCCTCTAGTGTGACATATAGGATATGTATTGGCAGCTTTTTAGAAAAAATGACAATGGCATAACATGAAAATAAGGTCATTTTCTGTCCCTGTTATATGGCAGCTGATCTCATCCTTTGCTCAGAGGGTAAGGAGCTCCTAGACCTCACTGTTTTCTTATTTTTTGGGCTGTTCTTCTTTGAGTTAGCTGCTAACTGCTATCAGCTACTTTTTAAATCTCCCACGGTGGGTCGCACACATGACATTGAATCTTTTATAGCCTCAAAGATGGGTACCTCTCAGGTACAACCAAGTAATTTGTTGCCTAAAAATAACCTCCAAGCTACTCTTACTGCAGACCCCTTTTGCATCAAGGTACAATACATAAGGCTGCCCTCAGTGTCATTTTAGCAATGCCCAGGGCTTATGCCCGAGGTTAATTTCATTCATTTTTTAGCCACAGTAGTTGCCGCTTGGATGAGACGGTCTCTGTACATTAAATATAAAGGTACTGCCAGCAGCTAGCTAACTTAGCTTAGCATCCTATGTGCTAATATTGCAGAAAACAAGAACTTTAAAACGTTGGCATTGGACGTAATAAAGATTCAACTTATTCATATCTGTGGATTTGCAGAATCGTCAAATATCGACTTTCTCGTTAAGAGGATTGCAAGACTATGAAGAGCTACTCTGTTTTATCAACTTTACTCTGCATTCTCAGATCAAAGCATGATATGTGACTCAATCACTCTCTGGGATTAGACCAATATTTTGTCTTTGAAACCTCCAGATTTCTGCACTAAAGCATGTTTGTTTAATTAAATTGTTTTAGATTCTGTGATGCTTAATTACCCTACTAATCATTGAATATACAGTTTATAATCCTGGTTTAGTATATATCTTCCGGTCAAATGGAGAGTGGTCTCTGGTCTTGAAGGGTTCTTTGGTGGGACAGCCGTTGTGCAGCTGCTTATGTACTTGACAGGAGCTCAACTGTTCTGGGAATAATCACGAGTTTACATGTAGATGACCTCCTCAGCACTGAAAAACAAAACCTTTACTGTCAAACACAGCTGTCAAGTATGTACAGTGGGCTATAGATAAGAAAATGAAAAGCAAAAAGCAACAAAGACATGTTCTCCAGTAGTCCTTTGTGTCTGTCTGTGTGCCTGGCATGGTGCTTCCCTGCATGCCTGGCTGCATGTGTTATCCCCGCGCCCCCCCGTCCATCCTGTCAGGTGCAGCCCACGGCCTCTCATCCGTGCTGCAGATGCTGTTGAGCTACCAGGACGTGCTCAGTGCGGCAGAGAAGGACCTGGTGTGGCAGAGCGTTGATTTCCTCATGAACCAGGAGCAGAACTGTAACTGGCCCGCTGAGCTGGGCGCCATCATCCAGAGGGAGAACGAGCTGGTGCACTGGTGCCACGGAGCCCCAGGTACACTCAGTGTTGTACACACGACTCTGCACAGGCGTTCATATGTGGCTTCTCAGTTGCTGTTTCTGTTGCTGTGTTAGATTAACGTCTCCATCCTATCACACAGGTGTGGCGTATCTTTTTGCCAAAGCCTACCTGATCCATAAGAAGCCCCAGTATCTAGACACTTGTATCCGTAGTGGGGAGCTCGTGTGGCAGAAGGGTCTGCTGAAGAAGGGACCTGGGATTTGTCACGGAGTTGCAGGCAGCGCTTACGTCTTCCTCCTGCTTTATCGGCTCACAGGCAACTCCAAGTACATGTACCGTGCTCAGAGGCAAGAAATCCCTCCTTCTGTTTCCCACAGAGCTACAGTCTGGATTTTAGAAATACCGAGGTCATTAGTACAAACCAGCCAGTGAAACTCACCCCAAATTAAAAATGTGTGACAGTAACCACATTTAGTTTTTAGTCAGGTGGCTCAAACGACAGTTAATGACAGTTAATGGTGAAAGATGTTATAAATCAGTGGTTCCCAACTGATGGGTTATGGTCCGAAAGTGGGTCACGGGTCCAATCTGGAGGAAAAAAAAACACACTTTATTTTTAAGTGTGCACCGTAGTTCATCTGGAAGAACAGCCTGACAGAGCAGCTAGGATAGCAACTGGAAACAGAACTTTTTTAAGTCTAAAAGAATATTGGTTACTCCATCATGTTTGTGTTTATCTGTAGAAGTTAATCCTCTCCTCAGACCCCCAAAGTCCCAGAAAATACAGAGGACATGACCTCAGTGATGCGGTAGCTACCTATCTATTCACTCAAAGTCCCACTGTTCATTCATGTCTATTCACTCTTCTTCCCTCTCCAAAGGTTTGCTGAGTTCATCTTCACTGAGGAGTTTAAGACAGGCTCCCACTCAGTGACGAGTGTCTACAGTCTGTTTGAAGGCCTGTCGGGGACTGTTTGTTTCCTGGTCGACCTCCTGCAGCCAGACCAGTCGGAGTTCCCGCTGTTCAGCATCTTTGTGTGAATGGACCCTGGCTTACCGCTGCTCACTGACCTGAACAGACACCTTTCCTTCCCTCTGATCCCTCAAGAGCTGGTATTGGTAGAAGCATTAAGAGCCTGGATTTAGACTGAGATTGGAGTGGGAGTGGAGGGATGGATGGTATTGTTTGGGGATTTAGAAAATCACATTTGAGTACAGCTGAAAATGGTCTTGTTTTGTGTCTATACTACAAGTGGATGATCAGCTTCCAGGCTTTACCAGATTCACACCACTCACTGTAACGTCACCCTTTTCAATTTACAATGAAGGCTACTACTAAAGCAAGGGTTTTTAAACTGCAGGGCGAAGATACTGCCTGACACTTCTTCCTAACGTACAGCACACGAGCAAACTCTGGTGGATGGAAAACAAAATATTGTCCATTATCACTGTGATGTCCATCCCAAATGAATATCCATAAATCTTAGCGCACCTTATAACTTATAGATAGGCTAAATCCATGTCTGCACTGGCAACAGGAACTGCTAATAGGTTATTCAGCATATTTGTAATGTTGCTGATTTGGCAGAGACAAAGTAGTTGTCATGATTTTGCCTTGCAGACTTTGAAAACCCCTGTGATTAAGTACTGACGGTTTTGAAAAGAGGTAATGCTGCTGATGTTGATTGAAATTGCAGCATATGAAGATGTAGAAGATGCTGCCCTCAGGACAGAAACACACACATACAATTGTCCTCCTCCAACAAAAGGACCCCATAGGTCGTTTGTACAAGCAACTTGTTACGGCAATGGATGTATTGTTAGATCTGGATACTGGACCCTAAGATGGCGTCTATTCAGTCTAAAGAGAACTGCTTGCCTGGCGCATAAAGTTTTTAGCTTGGGTTTACAGTATGCACTCCACTGAATATTTGCAGTAGTGTTTCTCCTGCTGGCTCCAACTGCGACTTCCAGCTAGGCTCATAGACTTTACATTGTGATGACATCACAGATTTTTTAATCACTTTTCTCAGCTTGAGGAAACTTTCACAAATATAAATCCTCCAGAAATAATAATAAAAAGAGTCATAATTTGAGGTGTCCTGTCAACAGTTTTACAGATGTCTCTTTTATAATGGTGGTCTATGGGGAAAATGCGTTTTGGGCTGCAGGGGAATTTTTTTCGCTGCAATATGCCACTGGAAAAATTGGAAGCAAGGCTGAGTGGCAAATCCGTGGCTTGATTACAGTCTGTACTTAGGTTTATGGTTAGGCAGTGACCTCTAATAGTAATTATGATGGGAGCCAAGGAGGAATTCAGGTGACGTAGTATTAAGAGCAGCAAAATACATTAAGACAATGAGGAGGTCGCGGATGATGGATGAGTCAATCCAACACAGGACTTTGACCCAGGAGTTCACTGCTTGTGTCCCATGTGAAACCAAAAGTTAATTCTGAACTATCTTAAGTTATGTTTGGCACATGACATATGCAACAAAGATAGGCTAATCCAAACCATGACCTTTTCTTAAACCTAACCATGTAGTTTTATTTCCTAAAGGTACGGTCACAAACGAGCAAATGCAGGCAAGTTATCATCACTTGCTGAGGCGATATGTGTGCTGAATGTGGACAGTGCCAGATGTGACTTGCAAGCTAATACTAGCTAGCTTGCGAATAGATACTATGAAATATGATGTTATTGGTACATTGACCAATTTCTTATGTTTCGTGCCTGTGTCCTGACTCACTGCCAGCTAGGCAGCATCTCTCGTATTGGGCAGTTTACATGTTAGACTTGGCAACAATCACTGTCTCCTCCACAGGAAGGCTTTGATTTCGTTGGTCAAAGTTTACCAAAGTTGAATATGCAAATTTGCTTTGCCACCGGAAGCAGATGTTTTATTTGCCCCTCTGCTTGCATTGAATGCAACGGAAGGTGAATATTTACCCTTGTTAATTTTGCTTATATGTGACTGTACCCTGAACTTTATCGTTACCGTTCCACAACATCTACCACCTGCAAACTGCAGCCATTAATGGTCATTTATGTTGTGTTTGTGTTGATCCGCTGATCCGTTGAGGCGCTGATTTACAAAACGCTCCTGTGTGTCGTATCAAAGGATAGGAACAAACAATCTATGTGGCTTTATTGGTTGGAGGACTTGTCGCAACCATTGACAGCTTAAATAAACGGCGATCACAACCAAAAGAAAAAACAGAAAACAGAAAATCTGGTGTCACATAATGCCTTTAAATATTTTTCTATCACGTCACCAGCTCGGCGTCACATATCATAGAACTTTGAATTTATGTCTTTAGGGTAGGCCTACGCAATCTCTCAAATTACTGTTTTCACAACCTTTAACGTTGAATATAACGGAAGGATTTTGATACTGAACTTGGGTAGTGAGGTACAACCAACAGATGCTGTTGACAACAACTGTAGATTATTGTCCTTTTAATAGTCTCACTTTCTTTGAGCTGCGCAGTATGACTTGCAATAAACTGTGTTAGTTACTGTATGTGATCTGTTATGACTTTTAGTATGTTAGAGTGCAGGTTTGTGAGCCTGTAAAAATGTCGTCAGTGTGAGAATTTAATTTCTTTTCCGATGCAATCTGTTCAAGACGCTCCTCAGTTGTGTAAATTACAGTGGACTGAGGATTTCTTTATGTAAATGTGATAATGAGGCCTTAAAACAAATTTCTAGCATTTGGATATGATCCCATCTCTCAGAGTGAAAAAGGATTGACGATATTGGAAACTGAAAAATGCTTTGGGCAGCGTTTTGGACATCATCATGGCTTAAGTTGGTAAAAGTGGCTGTGAATAATCGCAAACCAAAGTAGTTTCCTGATGCTAACTGAGCATGTTGTGGAACATTTATAAGCCGTGTATGTGTGTGTGTGCTGTTTTTTGCATTTGCAATCCAAGCTTTCCACAACCAAGTCTAAAGGCTTATTGTCATTAATAAAGTGTCTGGATGAAAACAAATTAAGGGGTTTTCTTTTCTGAAAATGTAACATCATCTTGAACTGCCTCCACAGCTCCACATAATGACAATGTGATTTATATGAAAAAAAAATTAAAACATAAATCAGTGCATCTCCAACAAAGCACTTACATCATTCTTATTTGTTGTAGTTACAATGTTTTACTGCATTCCTGCTGCAGTATTTCCTTTCCAAGTTGACGCAGCAGAGAAAGAGGAAAACATCTCAACTGTGCAATCAATAACACAAAACACATGTTGCCCTGGGTGGAGAAAGAACAGATGTACAGTGTATCCATCAGAATTCATGGAAAGGAGAGAAACTAAGTAAACAATGAAAGGAAAGGTTCCCTTTATTGAACAGATTACAGCCTTGTAGAACAAGGCTAACAGAACCATGAAATCTACAACATGCCAAAACATTAAAGGGATAGTTCACCCCAAAATCAGAAATACATATTTTTCCTCTTACCTGTCGTGCTTTTTATCAGTCTAGATTGTTTTGGTGTGAGTTGCTGAGTGTTAGAGATGTTTGACTTCCTTCCAGAAATCATGACCCAGTTACTCAAGATAATCCACAGACCTTGTTGTGAGCAGTTTCATGTAGGAACTATTTTCTTTCAACTGAACTACACTTGTCAACCATATCACTGTGCACAAGGAAGTGTCCATGCTAATTCACCTAGCACCAGTTAGCCAGTGTTACAGCTCATCTAGTTAGGTTGCCATTAATGTTTACCTCTTGCACTGTCAAGAGCATCTTGTCCATGAGTAAATGCACACTGCGTTCTGTACAGTGACAGCTGGTGGGTGTAGTTCAGAAGAATAAAATAGTTCCTACATAAAACTGCTCACAACAAGGCCTGTGGATTCTCTTGAGGAGCCTGCTCATGATTTCTGGAAAGAGACATTGCTGTTGAGTTTTTCAAATGTATTTTTTGGCACTGGCAGTCTATTATATTTAAGAGAAGGCAGACATCTCTATGGCTGATATCTCCAACACTCAGCAACTCACACCAAAACAATCTAGATTGATAAATAGCACTACAGGTGAGAGGAAAAATATGTATTTTTGATTTTAAACTGAACTGTCCCTTAAAAGTTGCACAAGATCATGCAACATACAGAGCAAATAACAAAGCAGTCCAAGAATATAACAAAGTAGATATATTTAAAAACAAAAAACAAAACAAAAAACCTAACCTTATGAAATAATATAAGACAAATTATAAACATAGAAAAAAGGTCAAAGGGCATATTATCTTAATTGAATATCTTTAAATAATCCCTGAGACAAATTATTTGGGGATTCAATTGTGAATAATTAAATAAAAAATAATTATAAATTATTAAAATAATTTAAATAATAATAATAATAAAATTACTTAAGATAAAATTCACCAAAGCATTCAGCACACAGAATCAGTAAATCAGCAAAACCCTGAAATTTCTGGTCCTTATTTTCAATGTTACGTGCTCTCCCTCCCCCTTATTTCTTTTTGCCTTCTATTGTATTTCCCCTAGTTATGTGTTGTTATCTGTTTTATGGATGTAAAGCAAGTTTATCTATACTGGACATTCCAGTAGCAAAGCAATTCACAGTGCTCTGCACCGAGACAAAGTGCAAAATAAACATTATAAAATGACATAAATACAAAACGCCATGAAAGAGCTGAAGAACAGAAAATAAAAACAAGCTAAAATACAAGAATTGAAGTTACAGCGTAGTAACAAGCTGCTCTCATTTATTCCCTAATACCTCAATAAAACATTTGACTAATGACTAACTTCATTATATGGTTTGTTTGATGAGTGAAATAATGCTCCAGTGTCTGAACAGAAATAACTCCATGACTGCAGGGTGTCTCTCCTCCTCTCTCTGACAGCCGCCTCTCGCGAGCGCACCGTGCTCTCTGGACAGCGCAACGCCTCGTGCGCCCCCCGCAGTCTCTCCCCGGGACAACACCGGGCTGTGAAAACATCCTGCCTGCCTCAAAATCGCAGATGAGCTGCGGCGGCGGCGGCGGGAGCCAGAGACGACGCCGCCCCCTCCGGCGGGTGACCGACCGACCGATTGCCCGGTGCTAACCGGTGGTATGGATGCGCTGACCCCGAGAGAAGCCGCATTCCCCAAATGGCGGAGTGAGTGAGGATGCGACTCCCCAGTTCCATATTTGTGTCGGTGTCTCTGTTCACGGCCGAGACCACGGCAGCGCTCTACCTCAGCTCCACGTACCGCTCAGCTGGAGACCAAATCTGGCAAGGGCTCACGCTCCTCTTCACGCTCGTACCGTCCGTGCTCGTGCAGCTGACCCTCACCTTCATCCACCGGGACCTGAGCAGAGACAGACCGCTCATCCTGCTGCTGCACATCCTGCAGCTCGGACCCATCGTCAGGTCAGTGCTGGCTTGTTTATCCCTCATTGAATCCTAAAGCAGCCCTGGATGCCATTGTCCTCCTAATCACCGTGTCACGCAAGCTATTATTACCCACAGGTGTTGTGTCCACGCGTGATTTTTTTGTGTTAAAAACATGTCCGGCCTGTTTTCACATAAGCTGCTTATGGTTTGATGAATGCATTGCGCACATGATGTTGTTTTCATTTCCTCCGGCCTTTTGTCTCCGGCTGACTGCATACATGCCGCTGCAATGAATCTATGTGTGCTATGAGTTCGGAAATTAAAACCCAATCAATATGCTCATCGATATGTTCCATATAGGCACACAGCTGGACGCCACCGCTGTCTGTGTACTTTATAAGACCCCCCTCCTCCTCACAGGTCGATCAAATTCAGCTGTGTCTGATTTATTAATGCATGACTGCACCTTCTGAAGGGGAAACCTGACATCACGTAGCTGTTACACACTGACGGAGGAGACTTTAAACATCTGTGTTTTAAAGTATAATAGGCCTGGTGTTTCTCTGTGTAAGCCTCAGCCCGGCCTGACCTGCAGGGACCATCTGCCTCAGCTATAGGAGCCTAATCCTGCATGTAGAAAACCACTCTGCTGTCAGACATGCAGCATGATCATGTTATCAAACAGACACACAGCAGGAGGAATGACTGTGGTATCAAAACCCATTTATCTCCTGTCATAGAGAAGCTGGAGCTGAAATGATGTTACAGTAAAGTGAATCTCTTTGAGTTTTTAAGCTTTAGGCATGGGTGCATTATGAGACAATGTGGCCCTGGGCACAGATATACAAAAGGCCCCACCACCTCTTCTACATAGGAGCAAGACACACAGGCTTTGTGGTATTTCAAGCCCCATTTCCACCAAACACTTTCAGTATGGTTGTTGTTGTTCTTCGAGTGAGGATTTGAATATATGCAGTTCACATAATCCAGTCAAAATTGATATATATTTTTAAACACTCAAAGATCCACTTGTTACTAAAAGTGAATGTCATATAAAAACTAAAGTAATGGTCAAAGTTGTCACAGTGAAAGTAAAGGTGTACTGATGGATTCACGTCGTCAGCTCATGCATTGAGTAACATTACAAGTTAATGTTCCACCTTAAAAGTCGCAGACAGTCGGCCCAGTGAATTAAGTCATTCTTTCTCAGACTCCAGCTGCTGTGAGAGGCAGCAAAACATCCTTTCATTTTATAGTTACAGTTACTAATAAAACTCTCCACGGTATGAACAGTGGTTACATGAGCCTCAAAACCAGCCACAACTCAGCCCTGAGCAGAGTGACCGTCCTCTATTGACCAATCAACAGACTGCAGTGTTCACAGCTCCACCTTTTAGTACCAGATCTGTGTGCTAGGTACCCCAACAACTTTTCACAGTGGAAACAGAAAAAAAAAGTGTACCGAACTAAACTGTGCCGTACTACTCGATGGAAACAGGGCTGTGGTGTCTCTTTGTGTTAGTTTAGCCTGTGTTGTAGTTCCTTTGTGTCTCTTTGTGGTAATTTTGAGTCTCTTCCTGGTCAGTATGTGTTCATTTGACTGACGTTTTGCAGGTGAAGTTCAGGGGGGGCTCTGAAACTGTTGGCCCCTGGGCCTGTGCCTGGTCGGCTTGTTCAGTAATCCATCCATCAGCATTAGACAAAAGGAAAAGAGAGATTTGAAGACATCATCTTGGACTAATAAAGTAAAATAACTGTTAGTTGCAGCTCTAATGGAGACCTGTTTGACAGAAATTCAATATGCAACAATTTTTCGTTTTATTGTTTTTTTAAAGAAAAGGTTGGTAGGGTGCCAAGTAGCTCACGTGATAGAGCAGGCACTCCATGTACAAAAGCCATGTCCTTTCCGCAGCAGCCGCAGGCTCAATTTCGACCTGTGGCCCTTTGCTACAGTTCATCCCCTCTGTCTCTCCCTTTCACACTAACATTGTCTTAGCAAATAAAGGCCAAAAACCCTGAAAAATAATCTTTAAAGAAAAGGCCAGTACATCTAGTCACATGACCTGAGACTTTCATGACAATGATAAAAGACTCAACTTGACTTTGACCTGGTGTCCATGCCTTGACATGTCTACATATTGAGTGGTTGATTTGTTTGTGAAACATGATCGGATGATTGCTAGTACAGTTCACCCAAACCTGGCAACCTACTCAAACACTGCAGACCAGCAGAAGCCAACGCATGAGGCAGTTATCATTCAGGCGGTTAATGCAAATATAATAAAATTTCTGGTCTGCTCAAAACTCAGTGACACAACCTCCACGACATCCATTTTGTTTGTGTTGTACTTTAGAGCTATACGGCTGTACTATCATTTCAGAGCCCCTCTCTCGTCTGCTGTTCATCTAGGAGGCTTTTTACTGAGTGCCACAACATGTCTAATAGAAGTATGATTTATAAGGTGTAAGCAGGCTGCAACAGTTTTTGTTACTGTTGAAAATAACACTCAACTTTTATGACCACTGTCTGTTAAACTGATTTAAATGTGGAAACTGTAGATAATCAGAAATTCATAAGACCCGACTTGTGATTTGTTTGATTCTCACCACAGTTACTTGGGACTTGCTTGAGACTTGAAGGTAAAGACTTGAGAACTGCTTGTGACTTGCACATGTGTGACTTACTCCCACATCTGCATTGTGGCCTGTAACTTTATGGTTACATGAGTAAACATTATTAAACACAGAGTAGAAAATAAAAAGTACATTTTAGCTCCCAAGAACTTTATTTGACTGATGACAGCATCAGTGGACAACGTGACAAAGAGCGAGGTGTATATATAAAGTGGTTACATCATGCTGATGTCATTACAGGTACATTTCCTGATAAGACTTTATATTTGATGACTGATTCATCTATTCAGCAGAAAATAAGGCAAGACAAAATACATTATCATATCCTAAAAATATCCCATTAAACTGTCACAGTGATCCCACAGAATTTATCCAAAAATATCTTAGTTCAGTGTGCGGACACATTTTGTCCTTCATAAGAATAAAATAAAGTTAAGTTAAGTTAATAAAATATAATTAATACATTTAATTTAAATTAAATTGATTATAAAAATCAACAGGCACTTTTTTAAACAGCAGGTCCAAAAAGGTCTCAAAAAGAAATCCCATTTCCGGTTTGCCCTTTTAATCTACTGAGCAGAGACTTGTGGGATACTGGTGCTAGTAATACATCTGTTAAATCTTGATTTCTAGTTGCTTTTTAAAGAGGAAGTTCACCCCATAATCAAAAATACCTATTTTTCCTCTTGCCTGTAGTGCTACTTATCAGTCTATTTTTTAAAGATTTATAGTTTTAATATAATGTTTCAATACATTACAAAACACAGAACAAAACAATACATAAACTATACAGAGCAACCCTTTTTAAAATGATACACATTAAATGAAGTAAACTTTTCTCTAATAAAAAGAGGGAGGCATGAGAAAATAGTCGCAGTGCAAACAGAACGTAAATAGTAACCAAAAAGGGTGGGGGAGTGATGAAAGAAAACAACACAAACAAGTTGTGAAATAAACATGAGTAAATGTTTTTACAGTGGTACACAATAAGAGGGAGGACAAGAGGGTTTGTATATGCTATTTATTCTCATATGCTATTGATCATTGGGAGGTGGATGCTGTTCCACACTTTGGGAGCAGACACAGCAAAGGCACGATCACCCCTGAGCTTAACTCTGGAGCGTGGGACAGCCAGAAACCCCAGGTCAGCTGACCTGAGGGACCTGGGTGTAGAGAGAGACGTTTGGAGACGTTTTATAGATTAAAAAATGGATTAATCAAGAAAACAGTTAGTTGTACTTCGGCTTGTCAGTGTTCAGTAAGCCTTCAGCTACTGAATATAAGCTTAGCAACTGATGGAGACAGTTATATTTATGGTGACCCAGTGACGTCTATACTTTAGTGTTTTTCTATGGTGGACCAGTTAAACCGACGTCTCTCCGCCTGTTGACTCCCCTGCAGTGGCCTCTGTGGAAGTGACTCTGCCCGGCCGTTTCCCCTCGAGTGTGTTTGGATGATTACTGTTCAGACTTCTACATCTTTCCTCAGTGAAGAGCAAATCTAAGAATAGCAGACGTCGCTGCCGGCTCCTTATCTCTGAGAACACAACCAGAGAGGGAAATATCTGTCTCTGCCACTGACATCACGGCACCGCTTCCTGTTCTCTGAAACGCCACTTATTATAAACATAGTCCTTATCATATTGTGTTATAGCAGCAGTGACACTTATGGTTCAAAACACTCGTCTGCTTGTTTTATTTTCTTAATTCCAGCCTCGTATGTAATTAGCAGCTTTATTCTAATTCCTCCTCAGTGTATGTTGGAAGTGTGTGATCATTGCTTCTCTCAAGAGGTGGAGAGCTGTCTGTTAAGTGTGCAAATAACTTGTTGGCCTTTGACAAAGTAATCCTCACTCAAGGTCCACAGCTTTTCCCGCAGTTTTTAAACGCTTAAAGTCGCCCTCCTCTCAATGTCATTTGCTTGTTTTTCCTCCTCGTTGAAGGTAATAAAAATGATGTGTGTGCAGAGTTTGACATTTGCTGGAAGTGGAAGTTTCTCAGAGCTCACCTTAAATCTGAGCTAAAGACGACATCCATGTGCTGATTTTGTGACATCACAACTGAAAGCCAATCATGGTTCAGAATGCAGCTGGAGTGAGATGTGAAAACTTAAACCTTCAGGTCATAGACATTAATAATCGACTTTTCAGTGACATTGGAGACATCTTGTCTCCAGCAGTTAAAGGGATAGTTTGGATTTTTTGATGGATTTGGATTTTATTTTTGCATAAGCAAGAACAGCGGCATATCATCACCTTTTGAGTTAATAATAGATAATAATACATTTTATTTTTAGGTGCCTTTCAAGACACTCAAGGTCACCTTACAGACAAACATAGAGAAAATAACAGCAGATTTAAAAAGTATGAATGAAATAAGGAATAAAAGTAAAATAAAAAAATAATATAACAACAAATAAATATTCAGCAAAACAAGTGTACAGTGAATAACACTCTGTGTAAATAGTGAAGTGTGAGGCTAGACTATTTACACATCAAGCAGTTAAGCATTTATTTAGAGGCATGTCTCTGTTCGCCTGATGAATTTAGCTCTGTTTTTGGTCTCTACCAACTCCTGAGACAAATCTCATGCTCACCAGCTGGTTGCTAACTGTGTGTGTCTGCTCTTTGGTGTTGAGCAGGTCGTGTACACAAGGTTTATAGATCTGTCTGCTGCAGCTGAAAACAACACTGAGAGAGCGGTGAGAGTGAACTGAAACAGTAAAGTTTTGGGCCAGAAACCAGAGGCTGAAAGACACTGTAAAGGCAGGGGTGTTAAAGGGTCCAATCCGGCCCTCTAGATGACTTTGCACACCAAATGATGCACATGTGAAAGCTGAGAGGTGTCAAGAGCAATTTAAACAGTGAGCAGATACTTCATGTAAAATGCAGCCTCAGAGGCTTTTCCACCCTGACCAGAATACAGCTCTCTGAAATAACAAAAAATACTTAATGTGGTCATATTTAAAGATACTGAACATTGTGAAACAATGCCAAACAGTATGGGTGGACAAAACTGTCCGAACACATTTTCCCCACAAGTACAACATGCTAATGTTATTAGCACAAGCCTATGGCATTTTACATTGTATAAATTAGCCTAGCAGGCACCATTTCGACCCAGAGTCTATGCTGTAGCTACAGCATTGATTCAAAGCAGCAGCTTCCTTAATAGCTACCACTTAAGTGGAAAATTATGAAAAAAAAAGTCACGTTATGAAAGTGAGTAGTAGACTGACTGAATGTGGAAACACTGAGACACACTGTTGAATTTGCACACAGTTTTTCGTAGAATATCATAGGCTGTTCATCATTTGTTTTGTAAATGGATGAATGTTTTCAGAATGTACTTCTTTACATGCAATGCAATGGTTTTGGACCAGTCAAATTGGGCTGTATGTGGCCCATGAACTAAAAAGAGTTTGACACCCCTGCTGTAAAGCTTTGTGAAGATAAGTGGAACTGCAGAATCAGGTGATAATCCACTACAAGGGTCACCTTCACACGAGAATCAATATTGATTATAGCGGCTGTAAGTTACGATTATTGGTTTGTTGTCTGTAACTTCTGCTTACTTCGCCATTTAAAGATGCACAAACACATCAATTTAACATCAAGCTGAAGTCAGCAGAGACAGAGTGTGTGACTGATCCTAAGCTCTTCATCCTTTAATGAGATTTTGGTATTTTGTTTAATTGTGCTCAAAGTACATATTTACTTTGATAAGGAAAAATGGCACACCATTTGATCTGATGGTCTAAAGTCCTGAGGTCTGCTAAAAGTGTTTAACAGTACAACTTGAAATCACATGAAAAATCACCATTTTGTCAACAGTGTGCAAAGAGACAAAATATAGTAGGGAAAAATCAATCTTTAGCTAAATGCTTTGACCGATTTTGCACCAAACATTTCCACCAGAGGAAAATCAAAATTTCAGCTGCAGCCACAAATAGGTTAACATCCGAAAAGCTGCTGACAGACTCAATCTTTTACACTTTTATTTATTTATATCTTTTAATCAAGTCAGTGATGTGTTCACTGTGCATGCCACTCCAGCTGATAAACAGTCTGTCCCTCAGCACCCCTGTGGCTTAAATCCTCCTGCCTTGCTGTTTTATTGGCACGGCGCTGCCTCGACCTCACCTCGACCCACGCTCATCTGACTGTGACTGACATCTCTTTAGACACTCAATATAACAGCGCTAAATGCTGGTGTACAATAGGTATTGATGATGAATATTAAATGTTAAATATCCCCTCTGGCCTAACTGAGTTAGTGCCGAAACAATCAATCAGGCTTTAACCTTTTACTCAAGCCCTGGTAGTTAGTGTTTAAAATGTGTACAGCTGAAAGGGGCTGGAAGCTGAAACAACTGGTGGATTGACATTAAATTAATCTGCAACAGTTTTGCTTCTCATTTGATACAGTTTAATTTGTTTATCAAGCAAAAATGCTTTTCCCCCTCTGGTTACAGCCTCTCAAATGACAGTATTTGCTGTTTTTTAATGTCATTGTAAACTTAATTTACTTATTATGGACTCCATTAAATTGTGATGGTTTTTTTTTACTATTTTCTGACATTGTACAGACTAAAACATTTTTCAATTAAAATGAAAATAGCCATAAATTCCAGCCATATATAGCTTCAATTTTCTGTAAAGACAGTAGAGAGAATACAAAAGAACTCAACAACACACGATTCATATGCAAGAATGGAAAACAAACACCAAAACAATTAAAACAAAGATAAGACCTACCAGGGGGGCATTATTTCAAGATTGTATAATATAATTCAAAATATCTCTAGCCCCTCTCTTAACCATCTGAAGGGTGCTTGGGAAGAAGAACTGGGAACAAGGTTACCTGATAAAACCTGGCAAGAGAATACATAAGTCATCAGTTTGTGTGAGGCATGGTATACTCCGATTCAAAGTGTTCCACTGTTCACATCTCTGCAGAAGCAGACCTGCCAGACTGTACCCTGAAGTTGACCCCACCCTCACCCTCTTGATTTAGTTTATGTGCACTTATCTAGTTATTTATTTAATTATCATTTAATTTATTTTCTCTTATTTATCTATTTTACAATTATTATTGATCTTACCATTGATTGGTTTTTAGTTATTTATGCCTTACTTTCCCTCACCTACTTGTTCTTTTTATTAGTTTACCCTTGTGCTGTGTTCCTTTTGTACAGATTCCCTGAAAAATGCAATAAATACAGTAAAAATACATAAAACAAAGAACAATGAATTGATTGAGCTCAGTAAACCACAGCAGTCTGTTCGCTATAGGACTGTCATTTGTACAGTTTGTATGGACGTCTTTAGGAGAAGCCCTTAAAGGGAACTAAATTTTCATAAGCATATATTTATCTTTCAGAGCAAACCTGACTGACTGAATCATTTGATTTAAGCTGCGCTGTAGGTATTTCAGATGTTTTCGAGAGCTAAAGTCAAAGAGTTTTCATTGCAGTTATCGGGCTGTAATCACTCATCTGTCCTTGAGACACGCTCAGTGTGGTCGGTGTCTGAGACATGCTGAAAATTATCAGAGTGGGATCAGTTGGTGATAAACTTAAAAAATGTATCTGCTTATCAGAGTACGTTCAGCAACATAACATGCATCACGCTGTGTTGAAACACTGAGAAAAATGCAGTTTACTTCCTAAATAGGTGATGTAGAAGTTTAATTTTAACTTTCTTTTTATTGGTGTTTAAAGGTCAAAAAACAAAAGAACAAGGGTTGGTTTGAGCCACACGTTGGTACAGAGCAGAGTTGTTTAACCACCCACACAGTGGGTTATGTCTGTTATATAGTATATCATCAATTTCGTTCAAATCATACTGTTAAAGGGACAGTTCACCCCAAAATCAAAAATACATATTTGTCTTCAACAGGGGGTTCGTGACCCCTTGGGAGTCTTCCACCCCAGCTCCTCCTTTTCTTGTTGTGTCTGACTTATCAATGTTTGTCATTGATGTTGGCTCTGTTCTGTTTGCTGCTGCTCTACGTAGGTGTATGTATGGGCTGAGAGGTTTGCTCTCTCCACCTCAGGCTTTACACGTAGGCACATGGAAGAGGCTTTCTGCATAGGCCTAGGAAAGGCAGGGGCCCCAGAACAGAGCCATACAGCCAAATGTAATACTGCAAATGGAAAAAAAGGTCCTGGCTAAATTTAACACAAATCTGTCATGTTATAACAAAGATAAAAATACCTATTCACATTTTTTTTTACAATACACAACATTAATTAAAGGCTAACTGCTACCCATGAATCCAAGTGCAATTATGAGCTAGCTAACACTAAATCTCTGTACGACACTTATCCGTAACAACGAGGTGAACTAGTTAGCTAACCGTTACATACTACTGAAATATATTGGTCAGTTAGCTGTGGTATTAATCCAAGTGTATGGACATTCTTGTGAGCCACAGTAGATCATTTTGTAACTGTACGAGCAAGAGACGCCTCAGAAACAACTGGTGAAAGTGTAGAGAGGCTAATGCAACTAGCAATGCTACAACTGCTGCAGGCTTACCAGCTACAGGCAAGTGCACATTAAAACGACTCAAAACTTATCTGGAAATTATCTCAAGTGCAGCTCAGTATGTGTAGTAGGGGGTCCCTGCTCCATCTCTCTTCAAACTAAGGGGTCCTTGGCCTGCAAAACGTTGAAGACCCCTGATCTAGCCTGTTTTGGTGTGAGTTGCCGAGAGTTGGAGGTATCAGCTAACAGATGAACTGAAAAACGAATAATCTGGAAAATAAATAATTAATTAATAATAGAAAAGTTCTCTTCAGCTCTAACGTTCCCCTGCTGTTTCGTGTTCCTGCAGGTGTCTGGAGGCGTTCTGTATCTATGGCAGTGTGGGCCGAGTGGAGGAGCCGTATGTCAGCATCACCAGGAAGAAGCAGATGCCTCGCGGGGGTCAGTCTGAGGAGGTGGAGCGGCAGGTGGGGCAGGCGGAGGGGAAACTGTTTACTCACCGAGCAGCCTTCGCCCGCACCTCTGTCATTCAGGCCTTCCTGGGATCTGCCCCCCAGCTCACCCTGCAGCTTTACATCTGCGTCCTGCAGCAAGGGGTGTCCATCGGAAGAGGTGAGGATGAGGAGGAGGAGGAGGAGGGGGTACATGTACTCTGATTTTATGGTCACGTGTACCTTAAATCCCCCGTCACCAGTCCACAGCTCCACCGTAACGTGGGCTGATCAAGCTAAGTGCCGTATTGGAAATAAGAGGATGGTGTTTTCATGAGTCAAAGTGGTGTTATATAACCGCCTCTCTGATATCGAGGATGGAAAATGGTGATCTGGAGATCTGGCTGTCCAACTCTTTGTGGGAGCCAGCATTTCTGTTCCTGAGACAGATTTAGTAAAGGTTCACACCAAGTCAAACGAGGACATCTGGTCTTGGAGTTAGGACAAAATAAAAGACGTTATAAATACATAAATCTTACATCCTCTGCTCCTGGCGGTCTGACACTTCTATTTCACGCTCGACGATTTAACAGCCTGAATTTGGTGAATGGAGGCTTAGGGCCTTTAAATGAGAGATTCACAAACACCCATAAATATACTGAAACTGATTTTGCTTGCTTTTATCATTCCCTCCTGTTCATAATGGCAATTAAAGGGACAGTTCACCTCCTAATTAAAAATACATATTTGTCCTCTTACCTGTAGTGCTATTTATCAGTATAGATTGTTTTGGTGTGAGTTGCTGAGTGTTGGAGATATCAGCCGTAGAGATGTCTGCCTCCTCTTGAATATAATGGAACTAGATGGCACTCAGCTTGTGGTGCTCAAAGTGCTAAAAAATATGTTTGAAAACCTCAACAGCAATGTCTCTTTTCAGAAATCATGACCCGGTTACTCAAGATAATCCACAGACCTTCTTGTGAGCAGTTTCATGTAGGAACTATTTTCTTTCTACCGAACTACACCCACCAAACGCATCACTGCACAGAAGGAAGCCTGCTCGTCATAGACGAGAGGCTTGTGCTCGTGATAGCATGAAATGTAAACTTAATGGCGTCCTCCTTGGCTGGGTTGTAACGTTAGCAAGCTCAGTGGTGCTAGGTGAGCTAGCAGTTGATGCACGCTTCCTTCTGCATGGTGATGCAGTTGGTGGTTGTAGTTCAGTAGAAAGAAATAGTTCCTACATGAAACTGCACACAACATGGTCTTTGGATTATCTCGAGTAACCAGGTCATGATTCACAAATATTCATTACAAATATGACAAGTAGTGATGAGATCATGTTGTGCGAGAAAGCAGGAGGAGAGCTTCTGATGGGGACAGTCCTTAAGCAATGTGTTAAACAGCTTTAACAGCTGATCTGTGGCAATCCCCCTACTATGACACATAGATTCTAATTCTGTGGGAAACACTGAATGCTCATAATGATACGCTCCGAATCCAAAACAGTACTACAGCTATTTTTGCAATTTTCACTTCACCCCGCAATTTCATCGCATAAAAAAACTATAAATATTGCAACATCTTTTTTAGTTTTTTAGAAAAGCTGCTGTGAAATCAGGCATTTCAGGCAGCAACATCCCAAAAAACAGCCTGCGAAATCCTGGAGGGAGTGATTGCTGATGAGTCCTGTCTAATGCATTTTATTTATAGGCGCCTTTCAAAGCACTCAAGGACACATTACAAGACACAGTGGAAAAAAGACACAAGCAGTAATGTGTCCATAGATCATAAAATCAAACAATTCTGCAATATACAATCAAAGTTAATAAAATGACCAGACAAAAATTGTAGTCATAAATATGAGGTATAAATTCAGTGCAAGTCTCAATATGCGTGTCACCAAATATACCAGCTTGAAAAGGTGTGTTTTCAGACGGGATTTGAAAGTGGAGAGGGAGTCAATACTGCAAATGTTGTGGGGGAACAAGCTCCAGGGGTGGAGGCAGAACGGCTGAAGGCTCTCATGGTAGTCAGGTGGGCAGATGATGATGTGAGTTGGATTACAGAAGAGGATCTAAGAGCACAGGAGGGTGTGTAGATATGAAGGAGTTCAGACAGGTGGGAAGGGGCTTGATTAAAGAGAGTGAGAGGAGTGTGAAGCAGAATCTTGAAGTCGATGCAATATTTAACAGGAAGTCAGTGAAGTTGTTGAAGAACAGGAGTGATATGATCAGTGGAGGGGGTTCTGGTAAAGATATGGGCGGTTAAATTCTGGACCAACTGAAGTTTATGAAGACACTTGAGAGGGAGACCATAAAGGACAGAGTTGTAATAATCAATACGGGATGTAACTGAAGAATGAACGAGAATAGCAGCACTCTGAGGTGAACGTGACGGGCGAGGACGATCAATATTTCATAGATGAACATATGTAGACAGAGTAACATTATTGATGTGGGCCTCAAAGGACAGTGTACTGTCCAGGGTGACACCTAGACGCTTAACCTGAGGGGATGGACGGACTTTGGAGTTGTCAATGGTTAGTTCCATTATACTGGAGAGGAGGCAGACATCTCTAGATCTCATCTCCAACACTCTACACCTCACACCAAACAATGTAGACTGATCAATAACTCTACGGGTAAGAGGAAAATATGTGTTTTTGACTTTGAGGTGAACTGTCCCTTTAAAAGATCCCTTCATGACGTGTTTCCAGTATGCATGATGGAGGACAAAATCCACACTCTCGTTCTGGACAAAAAGGCCAAAGTTTATCTGCAGCGAATATAAATCAGTCTGAGTCAGTCGAATCAAGTCTCATCCACAGTTTCAGTCTTTCATCGTCTTGTCACGATCCCTCCACTGCAGCTCAACACAAGGAAACACAAGAAGGTAATTTCAAACCAGACAGATGGATTGATTTGATTAACTCAGACTGAAGCCTCATATTAGCGTCAGATAATCTCTGGAATTCGTTTATATTAGATTTTGTCCCCCATCACGCACACTAGAAGCATGTTAGGAGAAGTCTTTTCACAGCTAATATGAATCAGCAGGAAAAATTACAGCAAATTAAAACTGTCTGAATGCTCATCCGAGCACCTGAACGTTGATATAACCTTCTGGAGTCTGTCTGTTCACCAGTGAATAAACTGAGCATGTTTTATTTATAGTCACTGTATTTATACCTCATGTAGAGACGAGCTGAGGAAACCAGCTGATACTGCAGCCTAATGTGGGGCTTTCACACAGTATCTCATGTATGGCTTTGGACTATAAAGATGTTTTTTATTGATATTTTAAGTGAGTTACGGGTGTTCATTTATCGACTATGAAGATAGTTGTTTCTTATGTTTTTCTGCTGTGTTTGGTGTTTAATGTATTTCTGGTTACTAGCTACTTTATAAAAATAGATAGATGTTTTGAAGTGGGATTGAATGAGGTATTTATCCATAGTAAGAGAATGACATTCCTCCTAGTTCAGTTCTGATGAAGGGAACGTAAAGCAACAATGTGTTCTGTGAACGAGTGCCAAGATTATGTGAGGTCGGAGTTGAAAGGGATGAAATATAGGGTGGAAGCATCAAAGCTTTATAAATGAGCAAATGCCAATGCTGTTCCCCCCTTACAGCCAAATGTGGCCAGCCAACCTTTTGGTAAAGGTGGCAGTGATGATTGGCGATATGATTGGCTTAGGGAGATCGTGGCAAAATCTGGTTGGGTTAATTTAGGATGATGCCAAGAGTCAGCTGAGCGGCAGTCAGAAGGCCCCTGGTTTGGAGAAGCAGGCTGACACAGAAGCTAATGTACTGCTGTGGACAGGGGCAGCAATAACACAAATCTTACCCACTTAAAAAAACTCAACATCAGTTTTAGTGTACACTATGTTTAGGACATTGTCGCGGCTTTATCTTACTGTCAGACAGCGATTTCTGGCGTGGAACAAAAACCGTTACACTACTCTCTTCAAAACCAGACTCCATTGAGAAAACAGTAATTTAACATTGCTAAACACAGGAGTTTCTTGTCTACAGCTGCCTTGATTGGTTAATTTGTTTGTGTTATTGTGTGACTTTTGGCGTTTAAAAGGGTTAGTTCTGATTCACCAAAGTCACACAACAACATCAGGCTCCTGTGTTCACTGAGCTAAAATTACTGTTTTTGCCAATGGAGTCTGGTGGCTTTGATGAGAGCATAGACACTGAACTGAAGCTGTCTGACAGCAAGATAAAGTGTGATAATACAAATATAGCGTGCACTTAAAGTGATATTGATTTTTCTAGGTGGCTGAAATTTGTTTTGCTGCTGCCCCCTTTCCATAGCAGTACATTACATAGCTTCCTTGGTGGTACTCCTGCAGCTTCTTTTAACTCGGGGTGTGCTGACTGCCATTTATTGTAGGTAATACACTAAGTATGGATAAGTACCTCATACAACCCCACTTCATAAAATCCAAACTATCACTTTAAACCTTGTTAAACTGACAAAATGAGATGATGAATGAGAAAATGAATGCATTGAAAGTCGGCCAAAATCAACCTGGACTTGAGAAGATAGACTTGATGTTGTCCTCATATTTCTGTCTCTTCTTTACTGTCAGGCACACTGATGGTGATCTCCCTCCTGTCCATCGTGTACGGAGCGCTGCGCTGCAACATCCTGGCCATTAAGATCAAATACGACGACTATGAAGTGGACGTCCGGCCCATGGCTTACCTGTGCATCTTCCTGTGGAGGAGCTTTGAGATCGCCACCCGTGTGGTGGTTTTGGTTCTGTTCAGCTCTGTGCTGCAGCTCTGGGTCCTGCCTGTTGTCCTGCTTAACTTCCTGGTTTTCTTCCTCTACCCGTGGATCCTGTTCTGGCAGAGCCACTCACCATTCCCCGAGAACATAGAAAAAACTCTGACCAGGGTGGGAACCACCATCGTGCTCTGCCTGCTCACCTTCCTCTACGCCGGCATCAACATGTTCTGCTGGTCAGCCGTGCAGGTGAAACTAAACGACCCAGACCTCATCAACAAGTCCCAGAACTGGTATCGCATGGCCGTGTACTACATGTTGCGCTTTGTGGAGAACGCCTCACTGCTCCTGCTCTGGTACATCCACAAAACTGACTTCTACAACTTCATCTGCGCCCCACTGCTGGTGCTGCAGCTGCTGGTCGCCTACGCCATCGCCATCTTCTTCATGCTGGTCTTCTATCAGTTCTGTCATCCATGTCGGAGGCTCTTCTCCTCCAGCATGACCCACAACCTGTGGAACTGCTCCTCCCTGCTCTGTCTCATGTGCAACTCTGCTTCACCACAGAACAGGCCGATGGGGAAGTCGCCCAGCCCGACCACACGCAAAGAGCCGGCTGATGACGGGGCCCACGACTCAGCCAGCGACACCACAGAGGACATGCCTAATGAAACAACATACGACATGCTCAACGACACAATCTGTGAAACTCCTAATGAAATGGGCAGTAATATATGTGGTGGAATCAATGGTGACATTAACCACAGTGTATCCTGCAACGCTTAAAGCATCACGTGCCATCCAGAGGAGCGACTGTTATCACACCCTCTGCGACCTTTTAAGTGCCACATGAGTTTACACTTTGAATCCTTTCATATATCCATCTCAACTCTGTTTTCTACCACTCTATGTTCCTCCTACGTGAAGCAAATGTGTCCTTAACTGGAGATGTATTCTGGCTGCAGAGGTGGTGCTCACCTGAGTCATCAGCCAACATCCTGGGCCCATCATCCTGCAGGCTTTAATACAAATATAAAAACACGGACATCACCATTGCGTCTTTAGTTCTGGAGACTGTGTCCACTAATATGCTGCATTACTGATCACAAGGCGCCATGCGTTTGAATTGATTGTATTTAGTATCTGTTTGGCATGGAGGTGTGCATGTGTGGAGCCTCAGATGACTTCCTGCAGGGGTGAGGGGGGTTTGTTTTGTACAGGGTTTTTTCTGAACCCCCCCATCTAGTTTTATGGCTGCAAGCAATCAGCTTTTTTTACTCCTTGATAAGAGCTTTATCATAAATACGCGCTGCTTCTGTGATGTGTTTGTGCTTGGCGATGAGATGTGAATCTCCACACATTGTTTAATAAAAAGAGCCCGTTTGATCACCAAACACGTTACTTGTAAAGCACGGACATCTCCAATGTTTTTGCACGTTTACAAAAAAAAAAAAAAGGATTTAAGTGGCTTTGGTTCAGCTGTTGAGCACTGTATGATGTATTTGCTAATTTCTAATTCATGCTTGTCACGTCTGTCAGCTCTGCGTCTGTGTGTCTCATTAGTTAGGATATTTACACCGCGTGCACACTAAATTATATCTAACTGAAAAACTGGAACTGTAACAAGTATTTTTGCTTATTCTCAACTTTTAATGCGTAACAGTGTGTGTGAGAGAGAATGTCAGTGTTGTCTGTTTTGCACCTGCTCCTTTTTGCAATGTATCTGCAGAGGGATGAAAACCTCGGGTATCAAATGAATGCTCCTAATGTTTGTACAAATGAGATAAGCCAAAAAAAAAAATATGGAAAATCTATTGTACACATCGAACATTCTCGTACAGAGCAAGATAAGAGTAATAGAAGATAAAATCCTAATTAAAAATCAAAATAAATTTATATTTATATGTGAAAATTGTCAGTGCTGTTTTGTTTTTAGCTGAGAAGCTGTTGCCATATACAGTCTTGTGCTGACATCTAGTGGACAAACACCCAAACTGCAACGTCAGTAACATTTGTCTCCTTTGTGTCAAGTCTGCTATCATCACACTGTTATTACAGTTTTGTAATTTTAATTAGTGTGTATTTTTATTTCGTTTTATTTTTCATTTAGTTTCCAGAGTGGATTTGCCTTTTTGGTTTTTAGTTTTTATTGTTAAAAAGTGTTTAGTTTTTTTAATTTTTATTAGTTTAAGTATGATTTTTTTTTTTCTAATATGGGGATATTTGTGGCACATACAAGCAGCCAAAATGAGTTTCCTCCGTGGGGTGGCTGGGCTCAGCCTTAGAAATAGGGTAAGCTCGGAGTAGAGCCGCTGCTCCTTCACGCCGAAAGGGGTCAGTTGAGGTGGTTCGGACATCTGATCAGTATGCCTCCCGGGTGCCTCCCATTGGAGGTCTTCCAGGCATGTCCCACTGGTAGGAGGCCCCGGGGCAGACCCAGAATACTCTGGAGGGATTATATATCTCATCTGGCCTGGGAACACCTTGAAGTTCCCCGGGAGGAGCTGGAAAGTGTTGCTGGGGAGAGGGATGTCTGCCCCTGCGACCCGTCCCGGATAAGTGGATGAAAATGGATGGATGGATGGAGGGATGGATGGATATTTGTCAGGGGCAAGATTTAAGAAGTTCAGTGAAGGTGTTACAATACCAACGCAACACCTGAAGGCAGCTGACTCACATTCATGTAGACATCCCAGTCTCAATAAACAAGCACCAACGCCTCCTCGTGCTTGATGTGTTGACAAATTTGACCAAATTGACTAAACCTCGAGATATTTCCTGTATATGAATATTTTTTTTATTGTAGTTTTAAAGTCCACAACATTGTTTCACTTAATTTCCTTTTTTTCTGTTTATTTTCTTTAATTTCAGTTAATTAAAATGTTTTTTTACACCTATTTTTTCAGTTTTTAGTTTACTTTTAATTAAGTACAATAATGTGGCACACAAATAACATCTAGGATTGTAGAGATCAAATCTCACTCAGATGCAAAAACTGGATTATTAACACATTCAAAGACTGCAATATTTATGTTCCAATAAATTAATTTATTAAACAGCCTTCATGAACTCAGTCTTACAGAACAATTCAAGGATTTCTACAGAAGAAAAGGTAGAAAAAGTGCATTAGTCTTAACAGTTCTTAACATTAAACTCCAACATCCTGGAAATACACACTTTCACATCTGCACAGATACAGACCAGTCATTAAAACATTAATGCCGACTATTAGAGACACTTTATACAAGTAGTCAGGTAGATACTAAAACAGTCAGACTTTTCCTAAATACCAAACTACATCAACTGTTTTATTTGGGAATGTACTGAAGGAGACAAATAAAGACAACAGCCATGCTAGCAGCTCTGTGAGGCTGTACTTAGACACTGCAGTGCTTTGAGCTAAATGCTAATGTCAAGGCTAACATCCTTATGTTTAGCAGGTACAATGACTACCATGTACACCATCTTAGTTTAGCGTGTTAGCATGCTAACACAAAGTACAGCTGAGGCTGCTGGGAATGATGTTAGATCTGCAGGTATTTGATCATAAACCAAAATGCTGGATCACCAAATTTACTATAACCTATACTGCCAGGGGCTTCAATGTGTGTCACAAATTTCATGACAAACCATCCAATAGTTGAGAAGCTTCAGTCTGGACAGACACACTGCCAGCCCCAAAGTCTTGCCGTTAGCATGGCAAAAAAACTAATCAAGTTTTACATTATGCACAGATTACAACACCTGGGGCATACGGAGAAAAAAATGAGTTTTCACTTCTGAACATCTGCGGACCAAAGAGCATGTGATGTTTGAGATGTAACTTCTTTTACCATGTTCTGCTTCAGGGTTGAATTCTGGCCTTGGTCCCTACAAAGCAGCATTTTCTCGCACTAACAGCAGGCTGTCGCCTCACAAGCTCTTACTGACGTCGTGTTGTTCGAGCCTGAGGAGAGAAATAAGCTACTGGTACATACAGAGGGGTATCATCAGAGGATCGTCATGGCTTCTTGGTCACGGCACCGTTTCAAGCTTCAGATATAAAGATGTGAGGAGAGAGAGACAGCGGCTCACAGCGCCACGGCAACAGCAAACACACTGACCACACAGTACATGGTGCGATTCTCCCACCTCACTGTGGAGCTCCCTGAAAGACACGAACAAGCAGGAGAAATTACTCTGTATGATGTTATTTATAAAGCATGTTTCCCCACAAGTTATTCAATAAAGCTCATCAGAGCCAACAATTAGAGCTGGAACCATTAATAAAATTGAATTGTCAGAAGTTGTTTTTTAAAAAAATAAGTATTATACTGCCACAATATATGATACTATTCAATTCAATTCAATTCAATTTATAAAGCCCAATATCACAAATCACAATGTGCCTCAGAGGGCGTTACAGCACACAATATCCCTCTGTTGTTGGACCCTCACCACAGATCAGGAAAAACCAAGAAAAAAAAACTTTAACAGGGAGAAAAATATTCAGAAAGAGCAACTGAGGAGGGATCCCTCTCCCAGGACAGACAGATGTGCAATGCAAAAAATTCTCATATTTTCTGAGTGAAGTCTCTGAAACCTGAAAATGATCTGCCTTTCTCTGTTTTGTGTCATTGTGAGTTAAATGTCTTTCGGTTTTTGACTTTGGCCATGTGTTTGATCCTTGTTTCCGTTTCTCTTCTCGTGCTCTGAGCTGTTCCGCAGGCTCCAACGCCAATTCAACATGCTGCATCATCCAAAAAACAGCTGACAAGGACTGACAAGCGCTAACGGTGTAGGACACACCACAAAAACCATGGTGACAGACGCTCACCAATGGCTCAATACTGACTAACAGCTGACAGTGGGATTAGGAGTGTCAGGGCCTTTAATCAGACAACACAGGCAGGTTGAAGACATGAGTTTGGGCTCTGGGAATTTAAAGAACTAATCAATTCATCAAAAAAAAAATAAAAAAAAATCTGACAATGTTATAAGCCTGTGTTTTAATGCAGTTTATATAGTGCATATGGAGGACGATTAGTGCCATGTTTAAGTAAAAAAACTCATAAATCTATTAAATTAAACTCGTAATTTTAGGAGAAAAAAGTCACAGATTAAGACCAGAAAATCGGGTAAGATGGTACACCAATGGTACACCATATCTGTATCTGTACTGAAACTGGGGTATCATATTGGCAAATTTAAAAATAAGAAGTCATCTCTCACCATCAGTGGCGGTGTCCCAGTAGCAGGAGTTGGCTGTGTGGAGACCAGCGCCGCTCTTCTGCATGATCGCACAGTTTACTGCAAAATAAATATCGGGGAGAGGTTTTACTCACAGTCACATAAAAACCTCTGCATGTCAACATTACGTCCTGAGCTCTCATGTTGGTATATAAGATGAAGGGCAGTTGTTTTACCTATGTATTTGAATGGCCGTCCCTGTTTCACCAGGTGAGTCAGACAGTGCTCCACTATACTGGCCGTCCACTGGTTCACTTTACTCTGGTTGTAATCTGTTCCACCGATGACACCTTCAATACACTGAGAAAAAAACACACCGGCGTCATCACACCACACAGTGGATTTACAATAAAATATTTATTGTTTCCAGGAGTGAAAAGGTACCTCTTTGACTGAGATATGGACCTCATCAGCGTTGAAGACAACCTGCAGTCATTTTGTTTTTAAAGAAGAAGGAAAAACAGGGTTAGTGAGGACATCTGTTGTTTTAGAAACACACTTATAGACTGATTCTTTTTTTCTGTAACAGTCACTGTGTGCATGTCACAGTGGGTGACATTAAAAAAACTGAAATAATTTCAGACTTAAATAAGTGTATTAAATTATTCAATAGTTTTTCAATAGATAAAAACGTAATGCAGAGCATGACAATACAAAACAGTAAATCAATGAATAACAGGTAACAAGAAAATGGAGAGAAAAAGATAAATAAATCAAGGCCACGTTTTACTAAATCGACTGCTTGAGATGCTTCTGTGAGGCCTCACTTTACTAACGCGTGGCCTCGAGATTGTTTGATTCATTCCCTCGTTTTGGTTAATCTATGTGCTTAAATGAGCAAGCTATTGAATTACAACCTTGAATCATGCATACATATCAAAGCAAAAGCTCACTACATTGAGAGATTTGCTACTGGCTTTTTCAACAAACTAACAGCTGTGAAAGTTATAAAAGATGTCACAGAGACATGGCATGTGATGTGACAGTATATTCACAAATGAGCAAGCTACTGACATCACAACCTTGAGATGTGCACAATTAATTAAATAGGTTGCTTATAACCATGATTTGCTACATATTTTAATTATTTATCTATCTATTTTACAAATTCACACTATGAGTGTGCTGAAATATGCTGTCAGTCTCTGAAATTGCGGTGGCTTGATATTTCTATGTTGAAAAACAAAAAAGTTATTGAATATTGAAATGGGTCATTTTGCACTTTTAGGACGGTCCCTAAGTACGCCTAGTCACAGGTGCATTGGACAGACATTCAGCTCATTGCGTTCTTAACTTCCTTATCATTTTTGATTATTTCAAGTTGACTAAAATTGTTAAATATCTGCCTAAATTAGCTTTCCAACATATTGAAAAACTGGGAGAAAATGCAGCTCTGGTACACAGCTGTTGAAGATATCAGCCACGAAAAAAGGCAGACATCAAATATTTCACTAACTTCACCCTTGAAGACAGGCTGGTCTGTTGTGCTGGTTCTCTGTAATGTTACACTTATCTCACGAATGAACCAAAACGAGGAAACGACTTCTATTTCAAGGACACAACTTAAATCTTGGGAGAACAATTTATATTCTTGAGGGGACAACTTTTACCTCAGGGGAACGACTTATATCTCGGGGAAACGACTTAAATCTCAAGGTAACAACTTAAATCTTGGGAGAACAGCTTATATCTTGAGGGAACAGCTTATATCTCGAGGAAACGACTTATATGTCAAGATAATGACATCTCTGGGGAACGACTTGTATCTTGAGGGAACGACTTACACCTAGAGGGAACAACTTATATTTTGAGGGAACAGCTTATATCTCGGGGAAACGACTTATATGTCAAGATAATGACATCTCTGGGGAACGACTTGTATCTTGAGGGAACGACTTACACCTAGAGGGAACAACTTATATTTTGAGGGAACAGCTTCTATCTCGGGGAAACGACTTATATGTCAAGATAATGACATCTCTGGGGAACGACTTGTATCTTGAGGGAACGACTTACACCTAGAGGGAACAACTTATATTTTGAGGTAACAACTTACACCTAGAGGGAACAACTTATATTTCGCGGTAACAACTTATGTCAAGATAACGACTTATATCTCAGAGAACAACTTATATCTTGAGGGAACAAATTAAATCTCAAGCTAATAACTCACATTTCGGGGGAATGATTTATATCTCGAGGGAACAACTTCTATCTCGAGGGAACGAGTTATATCTTGAGGGAACATAAGTCAAACAAGAATTAACCACTTTTTTCCATGGCACTTCTCGGGCTCAACTGACTACAGACAGAAATGGGATAAAATATCTATGTATTAAAAATACCACATGAATTCAGAATCAGAAATAATTTAATTTAATGGCACATTTTCTTTTAAGTAGCGTTGGGAGAACTATTATTATGTCCATTTCTTTACATATGTGCTAAGAAATTTGCTATTTATCGATGTAAGTGTAATTTGCTGGCTCTGACCTTAACAGGCTGATAATATTGTAAATATAAATATAATATAGTTAATATAATGACCACACCCCGATGTTAACAACCGTTAGCTTCAGCTACTAAAGCTAGCTTGCACAGCTAATGTTAACGAACCAAGGCGTCTTTTTTCTGTAATATGCGGAGCTGTCGATATTTAAATTAAATATAATTCAACAACTTCACCTCATCTCCAGAGTTATATTCCTCCATCGTCACTGACGCTGATTCAGAGGTGTATTATCACCGGCTCAGTTATTGTTCCTGTTTACTTCCTGCCGCTCAGAGTCAAAGAACACAGACAAGACGTCACTGCTCCTCCTGAGGCTGGTGGCTGGTTTTATTATGTCGCCTCACTGTGGCTGAAACTGGACACTGCAGGCGAGCATCAACATTAGAGGGCGACTTATTCATGTAACAATACTGTCCTTATTTATCAGCTGTGGACTGAGTTCAGACTATGCTTCAGACTGATTCATAAGGACGTTATTATAACTCAGGAAACCCATATAAACACATGTTGAAAAACTGTATTTCACATGACTTTAAGTGGAATACGGTTTCATTTAATTTTCAACAAACTGTATGTGTTTGTGAACTCATCCATATGTGCCTATATACATGTGTGCCCTGTGTAAGGTTGCAGCAGTATTCCAATTTCAAGGTAAACCATGGTATTAAAATGTATGGTTATCATACCATGTATCTACAGTACTGGAAAAACAATGCAGCTGGTCACATAATCTTTACTTATTTTCAAAAGGGAGACTTTTTAGACATACTTCCATTAATAAAAATGGTTTTAAGCTTAAATCATAATAATAAATCATTTATTTGAATCATTTATTAACCCTCCTGTTTTCATTTCTTTAAGGGTCATTGTACTTGATGATAATAATAATTCTGTAGTAGCATGATATTATTTTCTGAGATAGTTATCATACCATGAATATCTCATAACCCTGTGACATGTGTTTTACATAAGATGTCATATGTGTTCTGTAAAAACTTAATTAGTAGCCCAGGCTATTATTTGCATAAATCACTGAAGTCAATGGGACAGGCCTTTAATTGCTTTCACGTGAATCGGTTGCTCAGCAAAGATCTGAAAATACAATGAAATTATTTGTTCAAGCCAGTATGAATATTACTCGTATAAACAATAAGATTTGAATAACATATCAGTGACAAATCCTTCATTCAATCTAGCTCTCACAGACAAGGCATCAGAGAGAGTGTTATGACACTCTTTTTAAGGCACTTAAAAATTAACAGCACCCAGCACACTGACCCAACACCACTTTCTCCTGTTAAAACAGTACTCACAACTTGGATTCATTCTTATGAAAAACATCTTTGATTCTTTTGATCCTTCCAGACTAAAGGAATATGAATAACTAACCACGTAATCTTGGAATAGACACATATTCTGACTTTATGACAGCTTCAGGGGAGGGAGTCATCATTTGTTTTTCGTCATGCTGGTAAATCAGAATTAATTGCAGTCTTCTAAATGAACTGAACTATTGAACTGAGGAGAATCTAATCCAGTGGGTAGCCAGCAGCCTGTTTTATATATCCATAGAAATTCTTTAAAAATGAACTGCTTGGCAACCAGACCAAGCCTCTAATTGAGACAAGCCTTTATTTGTCAAAATGTGTGGCTGTGACTGGGTGTTTAATTGGAACTCGACTTTTAATTGAAGTTTTACTGTATATAGTTGTTTCTACTTGCTGTTAAAATGTGAAATTTTCACATGTAAAATGGTTTTCCACTTGTGATAATATGTTGCACGTGTTCTTTTGAGTAAAGGTTCAGCACCTATCATGATGTAATGATATAACACAATGTGATGGACATTTATATTTATTGATTTTATCTGTTATTTATTTAACATGAACAGTGGACTAATGAATAATGACTGTAATAAATGTACCATAGTTAGCCAAAAGCAGTTTTTGGACATTGTCACCCTAACAGATATTTAAATAATGCATGCAATGATTACAAAAAAAGGGAATATAAGATAAGATGTGTTGTGCAGGACATCATTAAACTACATTGCCTGATAGTCTGCAACACAGAGAGCAACATACATAAAAACAAAAATGTGCCAAAATAAAAGCAAGAAAACAGGTCACAATAAAGACAGACACATTATTATCAACGTCTAAAGAATCTGTTCTGATAATGGAATAAGATCCTTTTATTATTATTTTCTTTTATTCGTGTTTCCCCCATATCTTCAGCTCTTTTCACAGCCCTGTTTGTCCAAAATGACCAGCTCATTTTTTCCAGCTACACCTGGCTATGAAGTAAACTGTCACTCTGCAGCAGAGCTCTGGCCATAAACTCAGAAATACAGACTCCCACTGGATCTCAGCAGGGAAATCCATAATATAAAATGTCCTGCTGGTGACAATAAGGAGTTTCCCTCAACCTATCTAGAGCCCAGTGCTGCAGTGTATAAAATATGACCCACTTTAATTAGGTCATTAAGTGTTTTTCATTAAAACAACAGGAGTCTTAGTTTGCTGGAACAACTGTCGCATTGTCAGAAATAAGCTTATTCTGTGAGGATTGCGTGCATGCCTGAGACACACACACACACACACACACACACACACACACCACGCCCCCTCCTGTCGGGAACACCCTGGCTGTGGAGCTCAGCCTTCAGACGGTGCCGAGACGCACCGACTCTCTCACGTACGGTGCTCTGATCCCGGGACGGACTCTCCCAGCCTGCCGTGCTCCCCCCGCCGGCTCCCCGCCTCCGTGTCCGCAGCTACCAGGTAAGACACCGCCGCTCTGCAGGTCAGCCGGCAACACACCGGGACACCACACCGCCACCGCGTTTCCTGTGGCATATGGCACAGTCAGCCGCTGCCTGCTTGTCCCCCAGCTGGTCATGATATGTTATTCTATCCTTTCCTTGTGTTTCCTGGGGGGTGTGAGGGGGTGTCTGTCTGTCCACCATCACGACCACGACCTCGGAGGATTAGTCACACATCAGCGGGACCAGACAGCCCCACTTCCCCGGGTAAAGTTGAGCGCGTCAGGTGCAATGCAGCAAAAAGCGCCTTTTCTTGTGTCTTGTTGGAGCCTCCGCAGGTTTCGACGGCACATTAACCTGCAGTCAACTCAGCTGGATCCATCTGCTGAGAATATGTTTTATTCATTAAACTGCTGACTGAGATGTGAAACCTATCATGTCATGATATGGAGGGGCAGGAGTGGTTTTGATCACCTGGTTTGACTTTACCTTAAACTGAGAGGCTTTCTCACAGGTGTGACTTGAGGTGAATCATTTTAATTGTCCTATAGGCTAGTAATATGTCAGCTGTTAATAAATGATGACCTCGTCTGGTAGTTTCATGTGGCGTCACCAGGATATCCCAGGGCTTTTTATCCAGGGGGTGACATACAGTGATGCTGCTGTATGTCTGCAGGGCTGGTTTTGGATAGATATCTGGCAGAATGTTCACAAGGTGCTGATCTTATTACAACTCAAAGGTGCTTCTTTTGCCCCAGATTAGCTGGTGTTATGCTTGTGTTTGATGCTGCCACTCACAGCAGAGATGTGAGATCCAGTTTTAAAAAATGCGAAGCTTCTTTTGAAGATGCTAAGATGTTGTCAGCAGCTGGATTTGAAGCCTCTATTCCTCAGAAATCCTGACAGGATGGTTTGAGCCTGGAATACATGGTGCATGCAGGATGTAAACAAAGGTGTAGATGTCACGGGGACGCAGGGGACACGTCCTGTCAGCGTTTAGAACATGTGCATCTTTTCAGAAACATAAATTAAAGACATTTACGTCATAAATCGGTGCATAGAATTCACTAGAATGCAGGACATTAAGTGTCACCCCCAAAGTTGTAACCAAACCTTGGATGTATGAATAACATTTGGGTTCAAGGGCTGATTAGTTTTTGTTGTTCAGTCAATTTATGATTTCTGAATGATTTTAACACATTATAAATGACTCTGAAAATGTTTTTTGATCAGTCAATTCATCATTTGGTCTTTAAAATGTCAGAAAACGGTGGGAAAAGACTATCACAACAGTCTAATACTGAAATATATTCAATTTACTATCAAATAAAACAAACAAAAGCAGTAAATTCTGGCACAAATTTATTAATAATTCATCTTCTGAGCTCTGACTCCATTATTTAATGTCTGAAAATTGTGGAAAATGACACTTAAAATTGTATGGTTTACTCAACCACAAGACTAAATCTCAATGATTTTCTGTATGTTGATAGAAGTGAGAGAAAAGAGGCAAATCCTCACATTCAAGAGCCAATGGTTTCGCATTTTCATCTTGATAGATGACCTAAAGGAACAGTTTGACATTTTGGGGAAATACGTTTATTTGCTTTGTCTCCGACAGATGAAAAGATCAATACCACTCTGAGACCTGTCCAGCATCGATCCTCTCTAACTCTGGAGAGCAAGTAAGCTCCCAAAATGTCTATGTATTGGCTTTAAAATCATCGTTCTGTTAATAAAACGACATGTTTTGGCACTAAATTACATGTCACATGGTTATATTCAGATGTATCGAATCTCAGGTTAAAACGTGGACTGATAGACTAATTCAGCATCATGGTTTTGTGTTGTTTACTGTTGTTATTTGGCAGCAAGTGTTGCATTTTCATTGTCCAGTTCAAGCAGCCAGTGTGGTCTGAAAAGGCCAATTCAACTCATCAGAGTGGCCATTAGACCTGTCAGACAGGGTGGCTGCTGGCCAAAGTGTCGAAGAAGCCACAGACAATATTTAACCAGTGTTTCCTATCAGCCATCAGATCTGTGTGTTTAACTGAAAACAGCTGTACTGTAAATTAAAACAAAGCTGTGCTAATGAGTTAAAATAACACCCACGAGTTCATACATTATCATTAGGTTCATTATGAAGCCCTGTAAGTGGATGTTATATTAAAATAAGCAGCCTCCTGAAGCTTCATTCAGTACGAGCTTTCCCCCGAAAAGAAACATCCACCCTGACAAATTTTACATTGCTGTTTTTCTTTTTCATGAACAACAAGCATTTGCTGCGTAAGACATCCCGCATTACTGTAATTTGTCATAGTGACGCTTCCTTAAATTGGTTCATTTGGCTCCTGTGAGCCGCAGATGCAGTATCTGCTGAGGCTGTTTTATCATTGTCACGGGGAGAATGGCTCCCTAATGATAACCGAGCTTTTATACAGCTTGCACACAAGGCTGCTGGAGGGGGAATAAATGGGTGAATAAGGGAGGAGAGAAGCCAGGGAAGGAAGGGATTCCCTGATTTCTCTCTGTGCAGGCAGCTCATCCAGCGGAGCAGAAAGAAGCCCCGGGGAGTGCAGTCACACAGCATTAGAGGGCTGCCTCTCCAAGATCTGGCAAGACGCTGTAGAAATGTGTAAATCTGTGTGTGTGTGTGTGTGTGTGTGTGTGTGTGTGTGTGTGTGCATGGTGAAGTGTATGCTTGCATGCATTCACACATGTATGTATTATCATGGTATGGTGACAGGCTGCAGCTCATGGTGCCAGACTGATGTACTCTGACCTATAAAACCAAACAGTGTGACTACAAATTTGGTCAAAACTGAGTTAAGAGCAGAATCTGAGAATACAGTTTCCAACAGGAGCATACAAACATTCACAGTGTTAAATATTAGAGAATGTGCAGTGTGCAGAGATGATAGTCCAAAGATGTCCAAAAGATAATTATTATACTATAAATGTATTATTTGCATTAAAAAGCATGCCCAATTTGCAGTAATTACAAATAAAAAATGCACTTTGTCACAGAGAAACAGCAAACTGTATAGCTATATCAGGAGCGCTAAGCTATATCAAGAGGAAGCTATGTGGTGATGTAGCTATAGCTAGCTAAAGCTAAATCTAGATTTACGTCGATATTACCCTAGCTTTTACCTTTAACTGAAAAATATAAATGTTAATAAACCAAAGTCCTGGGCATTTAGTTCATTGTTCTTAATAACTGAATGAAGCAGTGGCTAAAGAGGGGAAAAAAAACAGCTAAACTCCTGCTAACGGTAACTAGCTTAGCAGAGTAGCAGGAACTACCATCTCCTTGGTGAGGTTCATGCGATTTAGTGTGGTTAAACTACCTAAAAAGAACATTAAAATGTCTTATAAAGTAGATTAATTTGATAAATTGCAGTAATTCATAAACTGAGCTAAAAACAAAGCCTGTCTCCCGGAGAAACTGCAAACTACACAGCTAAGAGCACTGTATTAATTGGAAGTTAGCTAGCGTGGTGATGGGGGTCATTGCTAGCTAAAGCTAAATCTCAATTTCCATACTCTTTCCCTAATTTATCTGTTCCCTGTAACTGAAAATTATGAATTTAATAAATCAGTATCTTGTAAATTCACTTTATTCTACATGCTTTTATTAAGCAGTGGTTGAAGGAAAAAAAGCTAACCTTCTGCTAACGGTAACTAGCTTAGCAGAGTACCACCAACTGCCATTTCTGGTGGCAGTTGGTGGTACTCTTCATGCAATTTGCAATTTGCTGTGGTTTAAATAGAATATTTAAACGTCTTATAAAAGTAGATTAATTTGCTAAATTTCAGTAATTACAGTAATTGTAATTCCAAAACTGAGCTAAAAACCAAGCCTAACTCACAGAGGAACATCAAACTACACAGCTAAACTCAATGGTGCTACATTAAGTGGATGTTAGCTAGTGTGGTTACGGAGTCATAGCTAGTTAAAGCTAAATCTAAATTTACATCCTGATCTTACACTAATTTATCTGTGCCCTGTAACTGAAAATGATGACTTTTATATATAAACATCTTGTTGATTCAGTTCATTGTACATGCTTTTACTAAGCAGTGGCTAAAGGGAAAAATAAAAGCAGCTAACATTCTGCTAACGGCAACTAGCTTAGCAGAGTAGCAGTAAGTGCCATCTTAGATCTTAACCCTGGTGAAGCGCATGCAATTTGGTTTGGTTCAGCTATCTAAACACAATAAAATGTAAATAGATTAATTTATTAAATTGCAGCAGTTACAGAAATGAGCTAAAAACCAAGCCTAACCAGATAAATATTTGTTAGCAAACTAGCACACAGCTAATTCAAGAGCATGATAAGTGGAAGCTAGTTGGTGTAGCGATGTAGCCATACCTAGCCAAAGCTAAATCTAAACTGATCGTACCCCAGCTGTTACCTGTAACTGAAAATTAGCAATTTTGATAAGTTAACATCTTCGGTTCATTATTCTACATAATTAAATAAAGCAGTTGGGTAAAGAAAAAAAAGGGTTAATGGTGACTTGATTAGCAGAGCAGCAATATTTTGACTCTGTGAAGTTCATGTGATTTGATGTGTTTGAGCTACTTTAATAAAAATATTTAATTGCATGAAATAATAGATTAATTGGTTAAATTGATTAAAGTATAAATAGCAGTATGGAAAAAACACATATTACACAAAAACACATATTAAAGGCATGCAATCCCTACAAACGAACTTGTTAAAGTGTATGTTATAAGAGTAGACTACATTTTGTTAGCAGGCACTGCAATTCTGAAACATTATGAAGCCTAAAAATCCAAAAATGATTGCGTTGCTTCAGTGATATGTAGGATATAAGCTTTCAGACCATTCTGAGAACTTTAAATGACCTTTTCTTTACTTTACTGCCTCAGTAGTTACAGCTTTCTGCCTTTATAGGGCCGTATTGTTGGCACCTCCTCTGCCTCTCACATAAATCCTATCCACTCCCTGTTCTCTCTAATAATGGACAGGGTAACTGTGATGGAGATTTTCTGCCTTTGAGAGTTATGCGCAAAACTTGAATGGCACTACAGTGTATAGATAAGATAGGATAAGAAAAGATGAGATAAGATAAGACAAAAAAAAAACCCCAACAACATAAGAATGTAAGTAGCAAATATAGGGAGTAAAGGTAACACAAATGCCTCATAGGTTAACAATAAATGTAAGATAAACTAAACTAAGTAAAACAGGTAACATAAAATACAGTAGAAAGTAATATTAGCATTATAAACGTGGGCCACATTGAATATTATCTAAACCTACTACAAACTGCATAATTATATCCAGATTAACTGCTGATGACCTGAGCTACTGCAACAAATCTCGTCTGTGCTGCTGCATTCAATAACGTCTGATCCCTGTAGTGTCGTGTTGTACGGGGTTTCCCTCCCTCCCACTCACTGATGCTTCCCTTTATCCATGGCTCTCTAGTGCATACCCCGTTTGGTATGCAGCCTATAGCCCCATGCGGCCTCAGAGATGCATCGCGTCCCCGTTCAATCAAAGCAGCAACGAGGCAATCAGTGGAAGCCCATCCACACACCGACACTGCAGATGTGGGAGGGCAGGAAAAAAAGCACCTCAAAAAGCAGAGATGTAATTTGGAGGCAGCACAGAGAGGAATGACTCAGTTGGGTAATAGATTGCCGGTCAGGGGGCGATGCCTCTGTGTCACCCTCCCTCAGCCTCTAATGTGTATGGACACATGTCATGCACTGTGGGCGCTCTGTGATGTTGAACTGAACCTCTGACGGGGACGGTGGGCTGTGATGGGATGATGGGACACTTCACCCTGCAAATCAAAAAAATGTGTGGATGCACACATGCTCAAAATAAACCCTTATTATTTCAAATTACATCATTATTTCGTTTTCTTTTTTTCCACAGCACCAGCATGTTGACCAGAGTGTGCGGTGTGGAAGAGTCAACAAAGCAGAGCGTACGTCAAACACTGACATTAATTAGATTCACTGTTTGCAAGTCGTGCACATCAAGGTTTTTAATCAATAAATATATTTGAACAGATTAAGGACAGATGTAATGACATGGCTGCCTCATGGTTATGTTTAAACATTAAAACCACCAAGCTTGGACTAGGAACTTGATTAATTTTAAATTCAAAGTAAACAAAATGATAACATTTAAAGGAATATTATTTAGAAAGGTTCTTATTTTACAGATTTACCATAAATAAATGAAAATCAATTGGATTTTAGCTTGAAGGGTCATTTTTGAATTTTGGAAACGTAGTTTGACAAAGTAGTCTTAAGTCAAGCTCCACTTACTCACTTTTTCCACAGCTTTCATGACATGCAGCAGTGGAGCTATTGTAATTGGACCTTGAGTTAATATTGTTTTATGAATCAGAAAAGATAAACAAGACTAAGAGTCGGCAGTCATGCTAGTGGCTCTATGAGTGACATGTTAAGATAAAAATGACAACGACAATGCTGATGCTTAGCACATATACTGTTAACAATCCATGTTCACAATCATAGTTGAGCGTGTTAGCATGCTAACGTGCTAATAAGCAGCACACACAAAGTATAGCTGAGGCCGATGGGATGATGGGAATATAATTTCTATACAGGCACATCTTTTTAAAACATAATTTATTTGTTACACACTAGACTTTTAAAACATGGTATGTATAAATCAGAAATACTGTGATGATGCAGTTAGGCTGTATGGGGAGATGATAAACTGCAGTAGGTGAGAGGCTAATGAGAGGTTAAGTTCATGAAGGCAGAGCTAAGTTTATCTTCCAATTAGGTATTCGACGACGTTTTGTTCTCTTATCAATTCAAGGAATGCCGCTCTCGGTGTCATACACATTTTAATCACATAATCTTGAGCATTAATCATCAGTTTCAGTAGAATTTCCTGTCAACCTCACCCATATTTGTTGTACAGGGCAAAGTCCATATTGAAATGTATTCACTGCGTTGGTTCTTACCACTGAGACACAGTGTCTGTACAAACTGTACGAGACCTCTGAAGCAGTTCACCTCTTACTGGGTCTTTATTTCTTCTGGTCGAGGTGCATTTTGTACCTGATTGAAAGAGCCATCTGGCCTGTGATGAATGTTTGAATCTGCTTGTTGTGACTCTGTAGGGTTAGTCATTGTACTCAGGAAGTCACATAACCCAATTTAAAGAGGTGAATTGTCGATTTTACGCTTCTATTTTTGTACAGATTAAACAAAGGAGATATGAATTGTTCAGTAGTTAGCTTTAGAGGGGCTGGTGGGTGCATTTTGTTGCCTTTGGACAGAGCCAGGCTCGTTGTTTCCCCTGTTTTCAGTTTTTATTCTTGACAATTTAATTTTTAAATGAGAGATAAATAGTGAGGGGAGTGGGATTATTTAAGTGTACACTTCTTCCTACTCCTTTTTGATCATGTCTGTTGATGTTTTTGTTTGTTTTTATTCTTTGTTTTGCTCAAAATATAGTCATTCATTCATTTATGCTAAGCTAAGCTAACAGACTTTTCTCATGCACTGTTTGTATGTAGACCTATGAAAAGTAATGCACTAGGATAACTATAATCGTGAGCTAGTAATTATAAAATAGAGGTCGACTGATTCATCAGTTTGGCGGATTAATTGGCACCGATTAGACTTTATATAAACAATAGTTAATGGCAGAATGGGGCTCCAATAGTGGCCAATGGCTGTACCTTTTACTGATCATGTGGGTACGGCCATGAGCCCTTTGCATGGAGTACCCCACAGGCAAAGTGAAGGTAATGTGTGCTTTTGATCTGCCTTGCACTTGCAATGTGTGTAAAATTCATTTCAGATAATCTAAACGACGATTAACTCATAATTACTTTGAGCCTGGGTGGAGCACTCAGTGCGCTCCAGCCATAAATGCACAACAAACTTTTCATTTTTCACCCTACATCAGAGATAATTTTCTCAGAAAGCAATTATCCTCACATTTTTCTGGTGATAAAGAATGTAACTTTGTCCCGGGAACAGCTGATTTTACCGCAAGGCTCTTTAGTGGTGTTCATGTCATGTCAGGTTTTCAGGCAGATTCTCCCCACAATAGTTGAAGCTGTCCTGTGATCATCTGCTTTGCTGGATTTTTACAGTTTTAATGCTGGGAATAAAAGTCCCACACAATAATGATTTTATTCGGTGTCCCATCATTTATGAACAGGACACATTTAAGCTCTTTGTAGACCTACACAATGCAAAGGTATAAAAGCTATCCATCTTTACTCACCAATTTGGCATCAGCCTACTCCCTTCCAAATAATCCAGCCACGTAATTATCTATTGATTAAATTCAATCACACAATTTGATCCTTCTAAAGCTCCACCTAAAACCAGCCCGGTGCCACGGGTGTGTTGGTTGTTGACATTCTGCCTGTTACATGCATTGTCTTCTTTCAAAATATACTTCGTTTTCACAGGAAATTTACTGTTTACATACAGTCTCTTTCAAAATAAACACACTATGCCAATACAACAGTGAGTATTGATGTTTTCTTTCCTCCAACAACTGACGCACATAGTTGGGTTTAGGCAACAAAAACACGTGGTTGGGTGTAGGAAAAAAGAACATAGTTTGGCTTTATATTCTTACGGAACGGAACGCCACTTTCCCAGGTGAGGGTCGTGTTTGTTGGACCCATCCACCACCCCGCCCACCTTACTCAGACTCTCGCTGCCTTATATTCTTGTACCACTGCGTTTCCCCCCTATTCAGCCAAGTGCCATTAAACTATAAGGGCGACAGGCCATGTATTATGCAGACGTTAAAGGACGGCTTTGTTCGTCAGTGTCTGATGCCACAAGTCGCTGCCCAAGCGCCAGATTTCGAGGACTTCGGAGTGAGATCGGGCTCAAATATTCTTTTCATTAATGACTTATTATCATTTATATCTTGCAGACTTAATGGGTATTTATATTTAGACCACCAACCATTTTTATACACCAGCCAAGAGAATTTTCACAACGTGGTAAACATAAAATTGTTCTTATCGGTGGCTTATACCTATACAGTCACAATACAATCAATTAACCATTAATACAGCCATTACCATGTCCTTATAAAGCCTTATCAGAAAGTGACAACAAAGACGCAGCTAATTGCAAAGTGCAAGTTGTTGAAGCAGTACAAGGACGTGAGAATTCAGTAATTGTTAGGATGCCCTTTCTGTCAAATATTGGCTCCTGTTTATTTTACAGATTCAGTTGTTGTGGCTCACAGCCAGGATTCAACTTGAAATGTGTGGGTTGCTGCATGGTAGAACTGAACTTGTTTAAAGTTTTAGTTTCATAAGTTCTGTGTTTGAGTGAATGTCATGGCCACCTGAAACTCACTAAAATGATCATTAGCAAATAAACTCGCTCGGCTCGGCTTCTTAAAGGGATGACAAGTGGATCTTTGGTGCATTCTTTAAAAAAACAGCGAACCATATGCTCACCTGCCTAAAAAAACAGCACACGTCTTTGCTGCAAGATCTTTTCTCATCGATCTGCCTCGGAGGCTCAGCCAGCCCAGACACTTATCTGTCCTCCAGACACTGAGTTTCATTGTGCGTCTGCGTCTTCGGTGTTACGCTAACGTACCCACATACACTGCAATAAAAGTGAAATGACACAAGGCTAATCTCAAAAGAAAATCATAATCCATTAGTGTCCACTCGGGTTTAAATTACACATGCACTTCTGATTAATGGTAACACTGCTCTGTACACACACAAGCACTTTCAGAGGATTCCCTTCTCTCCATTAGCCGGTGGTGCATCGAAAAGACAAAGTGCAGTAAAATGTGGCAGGCAGGCAGCATTTAAACAGGAATGAGTGCTATGAAATATTCAGCCACGTTAGTGAAAGGAGAGGGAGCTGTTTATAACCCCAACGTCTCTCTCTTCCTCTCTGTGAAGAAGCAGTGCCGAGGCCACGACTGAAACTGGGTTAATGAGATCCAGCCTGGATCCAAACCCCTCTCATCTCGTGTTCTTTAAGCGCTCGTAGTAACGACATGGAAATCTTTAACATGCTGAAAAACAAAAGGCCTTTACTGTGGAAGAGTTTTCCTCAAAGATGCATATCATAAAAGATCACACGTCATCCGTCTTAGTTTTTTCTGTTGATACTCTGACGGAGTTCCTTAACGATCTGTTTCCCTACATCTTTTTTTTTTTTTCAAGAGAGAGATTTCAGACACTCTATGCTGAATATGTGCGTGTTTATCCAACAACCAGACTGCCTTCACTTGAACCGTCTCACAGTTTCTATCATAAGACTAAACAGTGCCAGATCTGTGGCGTAGATGGCAGACTGTGGCTTGAAATCTGGACTGTTTCACTGCTGTTCATGGCAAAGGAAATTTCACACTGCAGGCGTGGAACGAGATGATTACGCTGAAGATTGAGGGAGAAGCGAAAGCTTTTGTCCTGCGTGCAATTAATCACATTACGATACAAGCTGATTTTATTGAGGAGGCATTGAGGAGGCATTGAGGAAACTGCAGGTGGGGATGGAGAGGTAGAAGAGTCATAGTGGATTTGAATAATGTGGATTTTTGCTGCAGTGCAGGCTGACAAAGAGAAAATGTGTGTCAGCTCTGTGTTACGTTGCGAAGATAATGTCTGTATTACATGATTTTCCTTTGCTGGTTGTACTCAGGTTTATCCTCCATGCAAAGAGGGCATGATGTTATTAAGGGTGCAGCAGGTTTAGCTATCATTGACTTTATATACACACTTTTACAGTAGAGTGGTTGAATGTTTTCCACAGGCATGAACGGAGTTACGCACTTAGGCCCAATTTCCGCTTCATGGTCAACTCTCTTTTGGCACTAGGTCCTATGCTCACTTTTTGTTTCCCACTGCATCATCTTCAGCACAATACAAACACACAGGCGTGTTCTCTTGCTGGATCCTCTCATTGGCAGTCAAACAGAGGAATGTCTTCACACCATCAATTGACCACAGCACGGTTTTCCAGTAGCTTCACTATTTAAATTGGCAGCAGGATTTTCTGTGTTGCGCAAGTGACGATTCTAGTCACAATTCTCTAACTCCAACTTCTTATATTGACTCAGCTTGCTTGAAACCTTGACTGAGGTGGTTCCAGGTTCTATCCACAATTTTTGTCTTTTTAACGGAAAACCAGTAAAGAACACATCTAAGCGAGTCGAGTCTAGCTGTACCATAGACTACTGTACACTGGCATGTTAACCCCAGGGGACACTCCACCAAAACTTTGTATATAATTTGATTGGGAGCAAATTAATTGGGAATATGCACCATGTACTGTAAGCATTATATAAACCCAAATGTTTAAGATGCTAAAAAAGATTTTGGAATAGGACCCTTATACAAGACAGGGCCTTAAAAACAGGTTAAAAAGTAGGAAGGATATCCTCATAATTTCAGTTTGCATTTTTGCTTTAGTTAATATTCAACCAATTACCATCTGTAATAGTGCACACGATAGAGTGCAGATCTCCACACCGCGCTCCAGTGCCTCTAACACTAACAACCGAGGGGGTCGCTATGCATTAAGAGGAAGAAAACACTGCTCAGTGGGGGAACAGACTTTGACACAACACCAGGAATGCATTTTGCTATCATCACTTGCGGCTCCCACTGGCCGGTTGAGAGGAGTAAAGAGTCAGCAGTCAATGGCATTTGTGAATCACTGCCACCACAGAAGGTCCTTGAACAGTCATAAACGTGGACACAAAATATTAGGCTGATGGGTGCAGTAGTTTGCGAGATTAGCTGTGGAGAGGCAGACATACAGATACATGCACGCTCAGAACACCAACATGACTAAATCAGAGCCGCTAGCATGGCTGCACATTCTCTTTCCAGGAAGTCACTGAACAGATTAAACCCAATTTTAACCCCAAATTAGTCACAGTGGACTCATTTTAGAATCATCGTTGTGTGACATTTGTTTGTGTGGTGTTTGTTAGTCTTGATGTTCTCTGCATTTTGTGAAATAAAGGCTGCAAAATCTGGAAGTTATGTTTAGAGTCAGAACTCTCTGCTCTCAGCTAGATTTAGACATCACAGCTCAAGAAATGGTCTGAGTTCTTTTTTTATCTTTTGTGCTGCAATTTTAACGTAACAGCTTTTTTTTTGGTACATGAGCATGTTTTATAACACAGCATTGAATAATTAAGCAATTTTCCAAAATATAAGCTGAATGCAGCAGCGGTCACAGTACTGCTGTACGAGGAGAGATGTCTTTCCCTTTTTTATTTCTCAGACGTTGAGGTTTGTTTTAAGATGTGCTGTGTCTCCCAGAGGCATGAAAAAAGGTTTCAAGGTCAAAACATTTAACTTGTACTGAAGACATCACTGAACACCTGATTTAACTTTCTTGCCCTTTCTCCCTGTAAATCTGCCTTTCTCTTTCTGGTAGTTTTTATTCTTCCAGTCACGCCCAGCAGCACTTACCAAATCAAATCATCCATTTTCCGTCTCTGGCTCAGCACTTCCTCTTTGCTGGTTTGTTTGGAGGAGGGCAGCCTCTTCCTGAGCCCACGCTGCCCTTTCCTCCTAATTAGTGGGTGAAATGACACAAACAACCCATCAATACAAGGACAATGAGGCAGCATTCAGATAAGACTGATGTAGGAGAGTTCATTGGAGGTGAAAGGAGCAGGAAGCGAAAGGAGGAGCACGGGGAGTTTATGAGAGCACAGCTGAGAGAACCTCTAGATAAGGTTTTTTAGGGGCACTAACTCTATTGGTTTGTTTTTCCTATTTTCTGCTCCATTGAGCCCTGCAGGGAGCTGTGGTGGCCTGCAGGCTTGATAGGTCATTACTGGTGACAGCTCCTGTGAGAGTTGTAATGTTACGGTGGCACTGACACATGTGCCCCATGGCTGTAAGGGCAGCATTTTAACTGTTAGTCATGGCTGGGCAGGAATTGCTTGAAATAACAGTGGTGTTCGAACTCAAACTAGAAACAACGAAATGTGAACAACTCTGAAATGCAGTTGAGGAGGAAATAGAGTTGGTGCAGGAATGAGTCCTAAAACACGGAAATGAGCTGGCATTCTGGCACTCCTAGTTTCCTCGTCTGGAAGTCAGTGGGTTTTTTAATAGGTTTTTTGTTAGATGCCTGAAATAAGGTCTGTGGTTAACACAAGCTTAAGAGACTTTCATGTTTTGCTCTGTGACACAAAATACATCACTAAATACCCTGCTCTACCATATTTGCTGCCAAAACCTTTACTCTACTAATGCTAACTCTGCTCTCTGTACTGACAAGTCCGCTGTGTTGGAGATTTCAGGTTTCTTTGCTGGTGCTGAAGTCTGTTCCCCTGTTGATATGTGTTTTATATTTTAGACAGTGATGGGCCTTCATATTTGTCCATCCATTTTCATCTGCTTATCCGGGTCGAGGTCCCGGGGGCAGCAGGCTGAGCAAAAGCACCCCAGACGTCCCTCTCCCCAGTAACGTTTTTCAGCTCCTCCTGAAACTATACTATCCATAGACTGCATAATAATGGATGTAGCTACCCTGATGTCACCAATGGGTTTGTAGACTCCCTCTCAAGTTTGGCATTTTGGTCGTTGCCATCATGTTTTTTGGAGCCAGAAGTCACCATATTTAGGCAAGAGGGTGGAGCTGTAGAGGAGCGAGGGGTGGATCTTATTGAGAATGGACAGCCTGTCACTCAAAGAGAGTGGGAAATTAGCCACAGCCCCAAACCAAATGCTGTTAAGATATACAGTTGGCTGCTAGATTGCTAGAATAAGCTTTAGTAAAATGTAAACTGGAGAGTGATAGAAAAATTCACCCCCCGTGCAGTTGTCATGAAGGAGGAAGTTAGCTATAAAGAGTAGGCTGTAAACATGCAATAATAATATTTTCTTCTAAAATTAGGTATAAAATGGCGTGAGATGGAAATACGTGAAACTGTACTCAAAGCAGAGTACTCAGATAAACGTACTTTCCACCGCTGCTGAAAGGAAACATTACAGCAATGTGTTTCAAGATTTTCAAACATTGCTGCTGTTTTGTTTCCACAAGTTTGTTATTGTCACTTTTCTCAAAGTTTTAGTTTGTTCCACCCACACTTGTCCAAAGTCAAAGTTGGGTGGGGGTGCAGGTATCAGTGTGCTTGTACATCAGTACATCTGAAATCAATCAATCCGAATTCTTGTTGTTCTGAACGATCACAGCTAAAGACAGAGGCAAAAAGCCAGCCAACGTGAAGACAAGATAATCAGTCAAACAGATGAAGGTGCACACATTCTGACAGTCTGTCCTCAAAGTGATTCACTCGGCTGAACACAAACAACTGATCTAAGTAGCTCTGTGAGGAATTAAAACAGTGAGCTTAAGAAAGATGTTCAAACCCTGCTCACTTTCTCCACACAGCTGGCCCATTACTGTGGGGAGTTGGCGTGAATGTTTGTTTGTGTTTGAAAAGTTATAAGCAGCATCCAACTTTGGAAAGGTGTGGGATTTCAGACAGTGTTCAGCCATCCGATGAGCGCTTCAGTTGAGGCATACTGACACTTTATATCTGACAGTTTTTGTCACTTTCTGCAACCAATAATCCAACAATGACACCCTCTCTGTGCAGTGATTGTGCAGGTGTGTGGGGGTGAGAAAGTATGCAGGATTTGAACTCAAGCCTATTTCTATTTTTTGTTGTTATTCTCCACACAACTATTTTTTGTCACTTTTCGTGTCTACAATAGAGTGCAACACCGTGAATGCCTTTCAGGAGAGACTGTCAGAAAGTGTGTGATGTTATCCCCATTTGAGCGATTATCGTGTCTCGGCCCTCTCTGTGACGGACGGCTTTTCATCCTCCAGCTTCTAGTGAGGCTGTTCAGAGCAGCTATGAACACTTTTGCCTTCAGAATCTCAAAGAGTTTGTTTCAAACGGCCTTTACAAAGTCGACCTTCACCTCTGAAAAAATGTAGACAGCGAGTTTAGGGATCAGATCAAAGGACTGGCAGCTGTTCTGGTCGATCGTTCTCTCAGCTAGGTCAGTACTGAATGTTTTTTTGAATGAAGCTTCAAGTGTCTGACCTCATATTTCATGACATCATCACCCACAAAATAAAAAAATCCTCGAGTAAAATACTCGTTTGAGTATAAAATGAATAAAGTGAGTCATCAGATTAAATGAGTGATCGACCCATCAGGCTAACCCGGTCAGTACATCCTGCCACAAGTGAATTTGCTGCAACTGTAACATAACCCAGCTTGTTTTCAGCATGGGAGCTAACAGATCACCACCAAGACCACCAACCTGTGAGGAAACCATACCCACCTAACCTTTGCCATTAATGCTGCGTTCACATGGAATTAGGCAGATGGCAGATGGACAACACTTTTGGGATGGCATGGGTAAAAGCAAACAAACAGTCCAACAGAATGGCAGGATTGTAAAATGAAACATGCATGACGATATGGCAATGATAACAGAAGCCGGCAGCGCCATTCAAAGTTAAAATATTTTAACTCTTTGCCATCCTCCGCTATGGAATTTACAAGCTGATGTTACAAAGCTTTCTTACACAAGGAGAAAAGGTAGGCTGAATTTTAGGCCGTTGGAACAATGGCATGGCACCGCCGGAATAATCTGCCAACTTTGCTTTTTTATACCATTTTGCCCTCGTCCACTAAAATGATCTCCCGTCTGCCCTATGCCATGTGAATGCAACATATGTTTCATTCGTAGTGGGATCTCCTATCTGTAACGCTACAAGTCTACTTTCTATTTCCATGGCTTCCTGTCGAGGAGCCCTTAGAGGATCTCGCTTAGAAACACCAGGTTTTAAAAGACTGAACAGATTTTGATTTAGAATTTTAATGCCAAAATTATGACTGAAGCTGCGAGCTATTCGGTACAGCCCTGCTCGCAGCTGCAGTTTGACATCCCACCCTCCCTGTAGACTCATAATCAGAGACAAAAAGGCCAGATCTGGCGAGGACAGAATGCCAGTCACTGTTATGCAAGGTGTCAGGCTTGACAGAGGTGTTATTCATATTGCTGCCGAAAGCCGCTTCATTACCTTTGAGTCAGCCAAGTAATTAAGGCTTTCAAATTGGATTCTGATTGACAAATCAGGATGGTGGCTGAGTTTCAGTGGGGTTATTGACACGCAGAGAGATCAGAGGATGAAGAGGAGTGTTTGCAGACAGGACCTGGCTTGATTGGCAGTGACACGGACAGTGTGTCTGACAGGTCTCCAGGCTGAGAGAGAGGGTTATTAGTGCACTGCAGTGGTGGGGATATGTTATCTGCCCTTAGGTGTTTTGTGTGTGTGTGTGTGTGTGTGTGTGTGTGTGTGTGTGTGTGTGTGTGTGTGTGTGTGTCAGAG
>NC_065512.1:17743661-17789811 GCF_006386435.1 Epinephelus moara | reverse complement strand
TGTTTTGTGTGTGTGTGTGTGTGTGTGTGTGTGTGTGTGTGTGTGTGTGTGTGTGTGTGTGTGTGTGTGTGTGTGTGTGTGTGTGTGTCAGAGAGCGACAAACCAAGAGACAGAAAAAGAGAGAGACAGACAGAAAGGTCACCACTCAGTGAAAAGTACACACAGCCAGGGATACTTTCCACTCGGACAAACATGTCATGTATCATTCAACGTGCTGCCTCCTCCATCGCGGTGTCTCTTGCCAGGAACCTCTCCAGTCTCCTCCAGCCATGCCAGGTCTCATCTCCAGCTCTGTGTGTAGAGGATGACCGCCTATTGATTTCACCTCGCTGTGAGCACAGTTCCCACATCCGACCTCAGGAAGTGGATTACATGCAGAGAGATGCACAGCTGAGATAGAGTGGGATGAATCTTGTTTGCTTCATTTCCTTTAAGTTGAGATAAGCTGTGCCAGCTGGAAACCATTTTGTGGCACACCAACAACCATATGGATCTTTGTCAGAATCTTCAGAGCACTTTGTTGTAAAATACACAAAGCTATGTGCGTGCTGCTTTATAAAGAGCGCTCTCAGTCTGTTGCCTGTTGTCGACTCACTGCTGGTAAATCTGATGAGCCTGACTCTTTGGGTTTTATGTGGAGAAATATATCTTAAGAGCTTTGTGCTTCATCTCGTCCTCTTACTTAGAAAAGCAATTGAGTTTTATGTCTGCTGAGTGCTGCTGTGCTTTGATCATCGCTACATCTGTCATTGTCGTGATATTTCCCCCTGGAATTACTGCTTGAATGAAGGAGGGAGGCTGTTTAACACCCTGCCTGGCTTCAAAGTCCAGTTTGTTCTGCTGTCTTGTGTTATTCCTCCTTTCACTGAGGGCAATGCAAAAGCAGTGGTTGCTTTTTCCCCTTAATAATTCATGGGTACATATTGAAAAAAATGGCAGTAAGGTGGTGATGACTCATCTTTGGGTTATTAATCTAGAGTGAATTGTTTTATCTTTGAAATAAAAGGAAATTATCCTCAGAACACTAGAAATTAACAAAGTAGACATAGGATGACATATGAATGCAGTCCAAAGCAACTCATTTTAACACTTTAATCAATTAAATGCTAAGGCTTCACTAGGCTTTGATGAAAGCCTACTTCAATGGTGAAGAGTCCTGCAGAGAGAGCCCAGTCTCACCCCGTCATCGAAATCCGGCGCTTGGGTGGTGACTTGCAGTGTCAGAAACCAATGAAATAAGGCATCCTGTGACGTCAGCATGATACGCGGCCAGTTGCCATTATAGTTTAATGCACAAGGATGAAAGTTAAGGTGGCAAATGTCAGAGTTGGGCGGCCAGGAGGGGTGGTGGATGGGTTCGATAAACACCGCTCTCTCGGGTGAAAGTTGAGCAATTAATAAGAACAGTTTCAAGGTTTGGGAAAATTCACTTGGCAAGTGTATAAAATGGTTGGTAGTCTATTTATACATACCCATCGAGTCTGCAGGACATAAATGATAGTAAGTCATTAATAAAAGGAATATTTCAGCCCGATCTCACTCGTTGAAATACGGCACTTGTGGCTGTACCACATGACTTGTGGTGTCAGACACTGACAAAAAAAAGCCATCCTTCAACGTCGGCATGATATACAGCTGGTCACTGTTATAGTTTAACGGCACTTGGCTGCGTAGGGGGAAAACACAGCGGTACAGGAATATAAATTAAGGCAGTGAGAGTCCAAGTATGGTGGGTGGGGTGGTGGATGGGTCCAACAAACACCAACCCTCACCTGGGAAAGCAGCGTTTGTGTTTCGTAAGAGTATAAAGACAAACCCTTTTCCTATACCTTACCACATGTTTTTGTTGCCGAAACCCAACCATATGTTTGTTGTTGAAGGAAAAAAAAACGTAAATTCACGTTGTTGTACCGACGTAGTGCGTTTATTCTGAAAGAGACTATGTATACACGTTAAATTTCCTGAGACAAGACAATGCATGTAACGGGCAGAACGTGACACGGTGTCCCAGAACGTCAACAACCAACCTGGGTATCTTGCACGTCATATGTGGACATGGAAAGTACATGTCAATATGGACTTCAAAAAGAGAGTCTAAAGGAGAGTCTGACAATTAACAAAATAAAACATGTGTCAATATTGGCAAAGCGTTTCAGAGATGGTGAGAAAATGTTGCAAATAATTTAGCCTTCTGCTATCAGTAGCCAAAGACTCACAGCTGTGGTGTGAAATCCACGTTTAGCAAGAGCCTCAAATCACAGTATGTCCTCCACCTCACTCCACACCGCCACAGACCACCTCGCCAGGATGAGAGCAGGCAGCAGCTCCTGAGACAGACCCCCAGCTAGCAGCCACAGCAACCTGAATCCACCCAATGCAAACCCCAGCACCAGGGGACTGGACACCCCTGACTCCCTGTCGGATTAGCAAACTTTCTGTTGCTGCTATTACACCGATCATACCTGGCACTGCCACTGGCCACCAGCCTGCTGGGCGGTTGCGCTGACCAAATTTGAGCTGCTACATCTGCCAAGGGCTGTCTCCCAAGCTGCTGCCTGCTTTTCTCCCAGGGAAGTAGATCACAGAGGTGGGGAGTGAGGTTGGGTGGCTAACGTTAGCTATCTAATTCTTGTCTCTTTTGTGGCCTGATGAATAGAGAGAGAGAGAGAAAGTGTTGCAAGGAGGGACTGAGAGAATGAGCTGTATGCTACTGTATACTGAAATATTATTAAATAAATCAATGTATGGGAAACCGTACATGTATTTTCAAATTCTGCATTTTTTATTTTGCCCTTTCCAGATTTCTACCTACCCCAGCTGTAAACTCAATGTTTTTTATAATAACAAAGAATCAATGAAATGAAATATGCAGTGTGAAGGGTGTCACTTGTAACAGCAAGCCCACAAGTAATTATTGCAGATTTGCATCTATCAGCTCATTGTTTTCGTTTTACAGCCCACAACGTTTCTGTTTTGGTTCAGTCTCACCTCCAGCAGCTTTTTCAGCAGTAGGCAGCTGTTTTAGGCAAACTCATTGTTCACTCCCTGCTTGGCTTGTTGGTTTTGGTCTTTGGGATTTGTTAGCAAAAAACATATAATTGCACCAAACATATTTGAGGTTCCCAGTTGTAATCACGACTTGAATGTTGATGCAGTGAGCATGTAATATGAGTCAGTGGTAAACTGGTAATTATGGTAACTCCCACATGATATGCATGGATGTTGGGTGGTGATTAAGGTAGCTAGGGTCCAGAAAACAGCCCTGACTTCTCTTAGCAGAAAATACCAAAGCAGAGAGATGCAGTATATAACTATATGTTATATTCTCTGGTGTGTGTCATGGCACAGGTGTAAGCAGCTGTGAGATCTGTCATTATTGACCTTTGTTGATGAATAATTAATGTTTTCTGTCTGTGAATGTGCGTGGAGTCGGACTGCAGGCAAAGGGAGGTCTGGCAGAGCTGAAGTGACCTGCTGGTTAATGGTCACCAGAGACGCTCTCTGCCGCTCATCATCACTGTCTACTGCCGTCTCACATTAATGATTCAGGAGGAAAACGTGCAACATCCTGTGCCTCACCACAGGGGATTTCAGTGGTTATACATTAAAACAAAGGAAAGGAAAGACATGGTGCGTTAAGGGCTTTGAACCCGGAGAAAATCAGACAGAATGAAGGCTAACAGACTGGTCTAGCTGTATGTTACATGGACCAGGCAATTTGTATGCTTTATTAATGTTGTGGGCATGCTGCTCTTCACACCACTGTCACCACTGTGTGGTAGCGAACATGCTAGATAAGGTAAAATATCTGGAAAAGCCTCAGCCTCCCAAGAGACAAGGAATCTGCTGATACAAGGTGAAAGAGCTGCTGTATGATTTATTCACTATCTTTAAGGCCAAAAAAACCTCCACGCTGCCTCTCGCTGGAATAATGAGAGTAAAGCTGAAGTCGAAGCTGATGAATTTTCAGTTTAAAGGGGGTATGTGGGTGGCCCACTTTTCTGTAAAAAATCCGCCATAAAATGTTCTCTCGACCTCGTTCATCCCACTTTTACTCTCTCACTGGAAGGTTTAGTCACCACATTTACACACAGTGACAGGTTTGTGTGATAGATTCAGAGCTCCTGCACCGATCAGATGTTGTTGCCCTTCAGCTGAGATCGTTTTGAGGTTCAGGAGTTAAGAGTCAACAAGAGGGAGAAATATGAGCTGACGGTTTGCAGGGTTGTTGAGAAGTCAGGGAAAAATATAGAGTTGTTTATAGGGCTCCATCCATCCATCATTTATACCCATGACTGTATGAAAGAAGAGGAGGTAGCCACTGTGACATAACCCACTGATTCGTGGAAACGTTGTCTTTGTCTTTGTCACTTTGTCCGTCCTGGAAGAGGGATCCCTCCTCAGTTGCTTTTCCTGAGGTTTCTACCATTTTTTTCCCTTGTTAAATGGGTTTTTGGGGAGTTTTTCCTTATCTGCTGTGAGGGTCCAGGGACAGAGGGATGTCGTATGCTGTAAAGCCCTCTGAGGCAAATTGTGATATTGGGCTTTATAAATAAAATTGAATTGGACTGAATTAAATAACGCAAAATATGATGTTATTAGAACATTTTCCATTTCTTGTGTTCCATGAATGTCCTGAATCACCACCAGCCCAGCAGCATCTCTCATGTGGGGCAGCTTGCCTGACGCAATGTGATGCAAAGCAAAGTGAAGATGTAAATTTGCTTTGCCACCGAAAGTAAATGTTTTGTACACCCCTCTGCTCGCATTGAATGGAAGTGAACGGGAGGCAAATATTTGCCAGTGTTAATGTTGCTAATGTGGGAGTGTGCCCTAAAACAAAATGAACAGCCAACACCTTAGAGTGTCTTATAGTACAACAGAAAACTGAACAAGAGATTTTTTGCTACCAAAATGTTACGGTCAAATTCCATGACCTGAAAACACGGTCAAAGTCCGAACATGATAACACAACACCCAAAGACAAGTTCAAAGCTATTTAAACGTACATATTTCCACGCCTATATCCTGACTGACAGGTGACTGTGGTAGAGATCTGTCAGTCAAAAGGTAGTCATGCCCTAAAGCATTGTCTACTTTACTCTTAATGGAACCATAATTTACAAAATGAACATTGTGCTGTATTGAAGAAGACTTGAAAGTAGCCATTGAGATCAGAAACGCATTAGGAAAATGTTTCCAGAGATAATAAATCATGTAAGGAGAATGCAGGTTTAAAGCACTTCACACACTGACTTCACTTTTAAAACCTATACAGTTTATGGCTCTACCCACTTAACCTTAAGAAGGTTGTGGGTGGCGAGAGGCAGGGTACACTGTGGACAGATCGCCAGTCAATCACAGAGATACACACAACTATTCACATTCACAGCTGATTTTAAAGTCACAGTCAACTGGACCTGTCTTTAGAGTGTAGGAGGAAACCGGAGAAAACACACACAGGCAAAGGAAAGAGCACACTTCTCTATTTGCCTCCTAACTTAATGCTCAAGTTACCAAATCACATTCACAAAGACTTCCAGTTAACCCAGCAGTTCCAGTAAAGAGCTCTGATCATCACTGCTTTTACTCATATTGTGTTTGTATTATATTACAATGTCAGTGCAATACGACATAATGAACACCTTAAGAGGACATATGTGCTGTTTAAATCACAGCAGCGATAATTACTCAAAGGAGACATTTTCATGTCATGCTGAGACGCCAAAGTGCAGCACTAGACCAATATAATGGCATCAGAAATGTTCACAGAGGTAATTAACACGTCTGTGACACAAGCTGCATTTTTATTTGATATTCTTTATATTATAAAGAGACAATGTGTTAATCAGACTTTCATTACTTTCTGACTTGTCTTTAGCTTTAAACTACAGGCCCATTAGTTATATTGAAATTGAAATATGTTAAAAGGCTCACAAGTGTAGTTGTATATTTTAAAAAGGCTCAGTAAAGTTCTTAAAGGAATACTTCACTCACAACATGATCATTTGTATATAGATCACTCACCCAGAGTTACCTTAAATTTGTGAAGAAAACTTTGTCTGTCTCCTACCTCCATCAAAAAAGTGTACCCGATGTCTCTTTAATGACGGCAGGGGCACCGTACAGTGTCTGTGTTAGACTCTCTCCACCATCTCCAATGTAAACCCATCTGCATCATTATCAGACGCTCAAGGAAACAGACGTAGGTGAAAGAGCATAAAAGTCCCCTCAGGGTGGGCGAGGGTGGAGGTGCGAGTGGTGTTTGAGACCATCAAATAATCGGTTGTGGCATTTATGGCACTCAGCCAGGGTTTTGCAGAAACCTAACCACTGACCCATTCTTACTGTCAACCCCTACATGCAATAGGCTGCCCTCAGCATCATATTAGTAGCGATGAGAGGGATGGGATCACGTTGCTATGGTAAACGAAGACTCCAAAAACTAAATGAACTGATGTCATAGGGGTTCATGTTTAATAACGGCAAAACTATATCAGAACATCTGTTGCATAACTCATGCAGTATAATCCAGGTCTCTAAAACCTTATTATTTAAAACTGAAGTCAAAGTGAAACTTATTGTGTTGACCTCTGGCTCACCTGAGGCAAGGCAAGGCAGCTTTATTTGTATAGCACATTTCGTACACAAAGCTAATCCAAAGTGCTACAAAACAATAAAAGATAAAGCATAATAAAGGATACAGAAAAAGAGATATAAAAGGTAAAATTAATTACTAAATGATTTACAATTTTTAAGAAAAATCACCATTAAAAGAGCAAAAGTGCAGACAAGAGATGCAAAGATAAAACGATTTTTAAAATGATTTTAAACTGAGTTTTAAAATATGGTTGCAGTCAAGGCACTGAACACCCCAACCGCTCGGGGCGCCTGACCAAGGCAGCCCCCTCACTCTGACATCTCTCCACTTTGTGCATGTATAGGTCCAGTTTGTGCATGTGTGTCTTTCGGACCTGTGTGTAATTGACAGCAAGAGTGAAAAAATTGAATTTCCCCTCAGGGGGATTAATAAAGTATATAAATAATAAAATAAAAGTGGTCGAGGTTTGTCCAGCATCATCTGGGAGGTTATTTCCCCTCTCTCTCCCACTGTCATGTCAATAAAGTCAACAACACCAACAAAAAAAGCTAACAAAAAAGAAGTGAAACTAAGCTCTCTTCAAAGCCAGACTCCATTTACAAAAACAGTCATTTTACCTCACTGAACACGGGAGCTGCTGGTCTACCACTGCTTCAATCTGTAGTTTGTTCATGTTATTGCCAACTTTGGCAAATTCAAACATTCTTTCTCTACAAGGTGACACGGGTTAAGTGAGTAATATAGAAACGATCATTCTGGGGGTTGAAATATTCCTTTAAGCAGCTTGGCCCTGTAGTTTTTATCGAACCGTACACAAACAGGAATAAAAATTGCAATTGGGACTCAGCCACAGATGTGATGCTCTGGAGAGTATTCACAGCAGCAGGATGGTGTTTGTGGGATTGACTCATAATAAACTACTGTGCCCTTGTTGCCTGTAATGAAGGAACATGTCACCCAGTGCAACAATGAGGCTCATTGATGTGTTTTTAATAGTTTTTAGAGGTCTATAAAAGAGGAATTAGATAAATCAGGCTTTGGCTGCACACGCAATATTTGCTAGTGGGATCAATTCATTGTTGGTTGACGATAAAGAAAACATCAAATATCAACAGACTTGTGTTTAAAAGCCTCACAGGTCTGCTATTTGCAGAGCGCTTCATCCAAAGCCACACATAACCCGGTGTACAAACTGGAACCTTTTTGCAACGTCAGAACATAAAATAAAATGAGTCACCTTATGCTGTTACGCCCTATAAAACTATTTACATTTAGGTTGTCCTTATCATTACAGTCTAGTATTGAGTTTCACACACTCCAGGATGGAAATGGAAGTATTAAAGATGCTCTGAGGGCATCATGTGACATCAAACTCAACTCTCTGTCCGCCCACTGCATATTCAGTAATTAATGTATTTTCCAATCGTTTTTCATCCATGTCTACTTTGCTTTTCTGCCAACTGGAGCCCAGCTGCTCCCAGCACACCTGTGGTCTTTAATTGGCAGATTGATTTTGCTGTCTATAAGCCCGGCCACCTGCAGGAAACTCCAGACTGACTGGTGGTAAAAGGCCACACAGAGTTACAAAACACCAAGTAGACCACACTGTGGCTTTGTGGCCAGATGTCGCCTGGTGGAGCGCAGACTCAGTGACAAACCATCCATTATGTGTTTGAACGACATACATTGTGGAAAAGATGAAATCCTCCCCTGCACTGTTACAGCACAGTGAGTCACCTGTGCGTTCCTCAGAGCTACGTTATAAGTGCAGAGCTGAGAAGTGAGTGCGTTTCCTCTGCTCAGAAGCCAAAGTTTAACTGTCTCCTGACTCGTGTTTACTCAGGGCAGAGAGAGCAGCAGCAGGAATGTGTACACAGGGAGGGCTGTTCAGGACACACGCCTACTGCAGCACACAATTCAAACTCTGAGACACTGTTGTGCTCTCACAGCACGACTATAATATGGTAGAAGCTCAAATAAATATTGGTTTCGCTTTATTGATGTTGTTGACCCCAGTGCAAGTCAGCCCAGGTCGTCAGGAGTATCGTGTGTCGCAGTTGCTCGGCTGCCAGAATATTCTGTGTGGTTATAATCTGCATTTTGACTTCCTGTTAACATACACCACTACCTGACAGTTTATTTAACTTAGCTAAAACAAATGCAGTCTAATCCCAAAGTGCTGCTCCTACCTTTAGGTTATAGTGTTAATTTTTGTTGAAATTATTCTGGAGAGGTGTTGATTCAACTACAGTATATGCTCATTTTTGAGGTTGCGTCATACCAAGATGAGTTTCTCTATTTGTCCATAACAGATGTCATTTATTTATTTATATAGGAAAGGAATTAAAAGTAACATGGTGTGTTACAGTTCAAACTGAAGTTACAGCAGGTTCCTGTTATGCAACAAAAACACATTACAATATAGAATAAAAACAGAAACAATCAACAGAGGCAAAACAACAAAACACAGGCAGCTACACAGACAATGCAGAGTAGCGGACTGAAGTGAAGTAAGTAAAATGGGATATTGGATTTAAATCAGTGGTTATAGGTACATCCATCAGATAGTGTTTAAATACGTCTTTGAAATGTGTAACAGAGGTTATTGCTCTAATGTAGTGTGGGATCTCGTTCCAGATCTTAGCGCAAGTTTGACAAAATGATCTCTGACCATAATTGTTTTTGTAAGGTGGTACAGGACGGTTTTATTAGACTGCTTCAGTTTAAGATAGGTGTACCTAATAAACTGGCCACTGAGAGCCCAGATCACTGACTTGGTTTTATTTCAGAGGATATATTGTCTTCTCTGAATGTTTGCAGAAGTGGCTCAGTTGACCACTTGGACTGTAGCTCTGTCTCACACAGATACACAGATGGATTGTCTGAGGACAACTGGCAGTCCTTCATTGTGTTTACGAATTTCAAATAGTGAGTTGGAGCAAGAGCTCAGCGAGTCAGAGAGAAAGAAAGTAGGAAAAAATGCTCATTACACCGAGCTGCCAGGAGCAACCATGGATGTATAAACAACAATCGATACAGCATTGGCAGCACGGCCCTGTTCATTACTATGAATGATTCAACTGCCACATAGAAGTCCCGCCCCTTTGTGATGGTCTGTCCAGCTGTCGGCATTAGCGTGGAGCCCACACTGTAACTAAAGCCCTGTTTCCTCCAAACAGTTTGAACAGTGGTTACATGAGCCTCAAAACCAGCCACAACTCAGCCCTGAGCAGAGTGACTGTCCTCTACTGACCAATCTGACTGCAGTGTTCACAGCTCCACTTTTTAGTATCTGATCTGTGTGCTAGGTACCCCAACAGAGGGGGGACCAAAAATGGGGACGATATGGAACGGTTCCATTGGTACCATCCACAACTTTTCACAGTGGAAACCAGTGTGCCTAGATACAGCTTGACAGAGCTGCTAGCATCGCTTTAAACTCCAAGAGGAGCCACAGTCAGTGAATAATTGACCATCCATATTCGTATTCATCAGCTTGAGTCTTTCCAATGCAAAGGTGTCTGTAAATCGTTATTATTTCTACCCATTGAATCCCCACTTCACATCTTAAAGGTGAAAGAAAAAGCTATTCATTGGCAACAATGCAGCTGCAGCTCAGCTTAAAATGCTATAATCACTGATGTCATGATGTGCCTTTGGTTGCAAACGAATCTGAGATGATGTCTGCCGGTTCATTAGTGCTAATTCATGTAAAGTGAAGGGAAGAGGCGAGAGAAGAAAGACCGTGGATGAAAGAGACTGCAATGAATAAAGAGTGAAGGAGGCTGGGGTGGGCTTATGCAGATCCCTCCACTCCATTCAATTTTCATTTCCCAACTTCATTTACACAAGCACTGGCAGAATGCTGTCTGTCTCCTCGGTGTGTCATATAACCTCAGATACGGTCTATGAGTTTCTGATCTTCACGGTTGAAAACCATTCTTTTGCAAATCAGGTTATTGGCGGCAGTTCACTTGATCAGGCACTGCAGCTAGACTGAGAATTGTGTCTGTGAGTTCATGTATAGCATTCAAATCAAATCATTTCTCTGAGTAACAGTGGCATCAGAGAAAATCAGAGACACTTGGCAGATCCATAGCATGGCTTCAGCAGGAGTGACATTTTTACTGCTTCACACTGTTCCCTATGGACTATTTATCAAAATCAGGGCAGCCATAGTTCATGTTATAGAGCCATTACTCATACAGATGGTGGTTTGATTTCTGGCTCCTCTTGTCTATATGTCACAGTGTTTTTTAGTTAGATACTGAATGCCAAACTGCACATGATGTGTGTGTCTGGACAGCTGGGATACAGGAGTCTACAGCTATGGTAGCAGTTCTGTGAGGCCGGTGGTACGGTAGTGTGTCAGCTAAATGCTAAAATGCTGATGTTTAGCTGGGAATGTTCATGCCCTTATTTTAGAGTGGAGACGAATAAAACCCTATGCCGAAGCATGAATTGAAAACATTGCACTGCCCATGAATTTCTATCAAGCAACACTCCTCAAAAGAGTCAAGCGCCCTACCATAAATCAGCCTTTAGCATGCAAGTATTGAGTCATAAACTAAAGCATTAGACAAATTGAAATTGTGGCACTGGCCCAGCCAACATTTGTATGTGGGGTCATGTGGGTAGTAAATGGGTTGTAAAATTGGCCCTATATTAGATTGACTATGTGTTCCATATTGGCCCCATACCACTTGCCCACATGGGTGGATCTGCCCTAGTGGGCCCCACATGGGTCATGCTGGGGCTACGTGGGTACAAAGTGGGTATTGGTCCAAAATGGGCATCTTATCTGGGGCCCACTTGAGCTAACCCCCCCCCATGTGCGCCAATGTCATGGGACCAATATGGAACAGTCCCATATAGGGCCCATTTTTCAGCCCATTTACTACTCACAAGGGCCCCACATACAAATGCTGGCTGGGGGATAAACAGTTAGGGATCACTAAAGTTATTACAAGTCATTCTTGTGGGGCATGAATATCTGTACCAAATTTCGGAAACACCGTGACAACATACCTGAAAATGATTCAGAAGTTCATTAGTTTCACACAGGACACAAACACTGGTCTCCTGGGGGAAAGTCCTGTTATACTACTTACTTCTTTACTCCCATCAACGCTTTCGTCATGGGATTGCAACCTTCCCAGTAATGTGGGTTATGCACAAATTACTGTCTCATGATTAAATGGTTGGGTGGCACAGTAGAACAGTGGTTGAAACTGTTGCCTCACAGCAACAGGGTTCCTGCTTCGAACCCCAGGATGGGGGCGCCCTTCTGTGCGGAGATTGCATGCTCTCCCCGTGTCAGTGTGGGTTTTCTCCAGGTATGCCAGCTTCCTCCCACAGTCCAAAGACATGCAGGTTAATTGGTGACTCTAAATTGTCCATAGGTGTGAATGTGAGCATGAATGGTTGTCTGTCTCTATGTGTCAGCCCTGTGATAGTCTGGTGACCTGTCCAGGGTGTACCCTGCCTCTTGCCCAATGTAAGCTGGGATAGGCTCCAGCACCTGAAAATTTGTACCCTGCCTCTTGCCCAATGTAAGCTGGGATAGGCTCCAGCACCTGAAAATTATATCAAAAAGGTTTACATTTATTTATAATTTCACACAAACAAATATCCAAATAGTCTTATAGTCTAATATTCGATGCCAGCCCTGCAACTTTCTTGGCAATCCATCCAACAATTGTTGAGTTACCTAAAGGACTGACAGACTTATATTTCTGTCCCTAGAGCCACGGCACTCGCATGGCTAAAATGTCTCTTTGTACAAAAGCGCCAAATTAATGTGATGTATCTGTGTGCATTGGTATGCAGGTGCAGATAGTTAGAACAAGGCTTGTCATGAGTTTCAGGGAAAGATAGAGCTTTGCTAATAGAACCTGGGAAATGTTGGTGTTGTGCTGTGAATGTCAGGCCTGGAGCCTAATTGGGAGGTTGTTAAGCTGCCAGAGCTGTCAAATGTCCACCGATTACTTGTGCTTCCCCCTGTAATAATGTAAATCATTGTCTTATTTTAATTAATGTTTTTTTACGCTGGCCAAAAAAAACCAAGCAATTTACCCAGGACATTTATCGACAACACTTTTTAAAAAAAAAGTTATTAATGTCAGCCATGTTTTACTGACTTTCCCTTGTGTCTGTGTGACCTCATCTAGGCTTACTCAGAGAGAGATCACGTCTTCTCAGCTCACCTAAGAAACAGAGGATCAGAAGAGGAAACACTGGAGGGACAAACTTCAGACTATGCCAGCGCCAAAAGCACAACAACCCAACCGTTAGCAGAAGATTACAGAGAAGAGGAGCTTTTTGCAGCATAATGTAGTTCTCTCTGACTTCCTCCATGCAACATCTCTGCTTGGCTGATATAATTGGCCGAGTGTAGACTGACGGACCAATGGAGCAGGTCGGGGAGGATCTGAACCTCTCCTATCTGCTGGAACATGAAAGAGACATGATTCTGAAGGTGCTGCAGAAAGACGAGAAATTGAGGAAGCGAGAGGAGAAGAGGATACGGTGAGGACTTCAGCATCACCGTTTGAAGTCACCTTCATCTCACTCTGAGTTTTCTTAATGTCCCTTGATGTTTTCTTCTTTCTCTCCTACAGGAAGCTGAAGAATGAGCTGCTGGAGATCAAACGAAAGGGTTCCCGTCGGCCCCAGGAGCTGGGGGAGCGACAGTGCGCTCGCTGCCTGAAGAGCTTGGGCCTCATCTTTGACCGCGGAGATCTCTGCGAGGAGTGTCAGCTGCGCGTCTGCAACGACTGTCGCGTTACAACTCCCAAAACACGGCAGTGGAGATGTAATGTTTGTGCCAAGATCTTGTAAGTGTAGATGCCATGCAGGGACCAAACCAGCGTACTGTTGAGCAGACAGTGCACTCCAGATGGTTTGATGAGTTTGTTAATGACACCATATTGGTCTCCATTTGTCTGCGAGGCTTCAGATGTTTCAGTGCTGTCATCTCTTACAGGGCTTAAAGGAATAAGCTACTTATATCAAATACTCACCCCATGTTACGTTGAGATTTTGAAGAAAACTTTGTTTCTTGCATACCCCCAAGGTGAACAAAGGATCCAAAAACTGAGAAAATTCGTGATGAATTGAGTAAAACAGGTCCACGTTTAACAACAGCAAAACTATATCAAATAGGGATGCTAATTTAGATTTTTTTTTTTTTTTTTTTTGTGGCCGACATTCCCATCTTTAAGAGGCTGTACCTTGCTAAGTTTTAAAGCTAAAGCGATACTGATATCTATGAAACTGGAAGACCAGAGGTAAACAACATTCACACAATTAAAAAGAGATACAAACTTCTCCACTGCCGCCAGCATGATTTATCACACTGTGACCACAAGATGTTTTGAGTTAGTGTAAGAAGTAAAACTTTTCTCAACTCTTGCTCTCTTGCTTATAGTATGCAAATGTTTATCCTCCGTCCACCTACACGTGTAGCCCACAGCTAAAGTTCACAAACAAAAAATCACTGACTGAAACTCAAGATAAGTAGAAAAAGTAGATTCACCAATCACTCTTATTCCAGGGTATCTACAGGTCCTGAAAAGTCGTAACACACATTGTTTTTGAAGTTTACTTAAGATAAAGCCTGAGGTAAAGTTTATTTACAGAGGTCTTGAATGTTTTTGTAGCCTGCAGTGGGCAGTAATATTAGTTATAAAATGTTTTTGTAAAATAGATAAATTCCCCAGTACTATTGTTTCAGACCTCATAGCATACAGAGTGTACTGTATGTAAAGTGAATATGTGGAAATTATTATTAGTATTTTTTATTTTATTTTATTGGGTAGGGACTGTTTTCTTTAAAAAAAAATGACACCACTGATCATAGCCAGAAACTATATTAACTGAAATTTCCATTGGATTTTCAAACTTCCGACGGTCTTTAGAAACATCATTTGTACAAATACTAATCTGAACTTAAAATACTGATCACTTTATTCTTCACCGCATTTCACATTTGGCCAAAAGTAAAGTCTTTGCGCTAACTAATCAGCATCCATGACAAAAGTGAAAAATCGAGGGTTTTTTCAACTCCAGGATTTCGTCTTTTAACTTTTTCATTTTCTGCTAGTCACTCACAGGGAGGCTCAAGGAAAAATATTTGTAACTTCAGGGAGGGTAAAAAAAAAAACCCAGCCACCCTCTCCTCTGATAAATAAAGAACAGTCCCTTAATCCATCCATCCATTTTCTACTGATTATTCAGATCCAGCTGTGACGCACTGGCAGTAATGTGAGTTCAATACCTTTATGCACATGTTAAATAGTTCTTTGCTTATCATCCCCACTGGTTTTCCATATATCTTGCATTTGACTGTGAAATTGTATTCTATGTGATATTAAAGAGGTCTTAAATTTAGCTTTGCGAACCCTGCAGACATTCTGTCATCACAAAATAACTGACTGACTGATGGTATCTAAGAGTTCAGGAGGATTTTTTTTATTTAAACTTGTATGTTGAGGTGTTGATGTGCCATTAATAGGTGGCCGGTGTGTTTGCAGGGAGCTGAAGGTGGTAACAGGAGAGTGGTTCCTGGAGGAGCGGTCCAAGCGCTTTGAGCAGGGAGTGCCGAGCGGTGACGTGATCAAACAGACAATTATGAACAGCCCGATCAGTGGGTTCTACCTTTAATTTTCTGTCACCCAAACCATAAAGATGAGGTTGAGACACGTAGGATATTTGCTGATTTTATTCTTGATCTTGTTTCTGATCACCAGTCACACACTCAAAGTCGACAGAGAACTTGTCAGCCGCCTCAGAGTCTGAGATACCTGACACACCGAGATCCAAAAGAAGTGCAGTGCTCAACATTGTGGACGGTGCCCGGAGGAAAGGGTAAGTAGTGGATAAACAGAGCAGCAAAATTCATGTCCATGCACACACATAATTGTTCTGAATATTAGAGCATTTACTCAGTGAATTACACAACATGAAAACATGAGGTACGCAGGATATGCAGTAAGCAGAGAGCAGATAACATTATCTCAAATCACATTTGAAAGAAACCTGCAGTGCGATGAGGACTTGCCTCAGCACAAATGCTTTAGAAAATATCAGGTGGATGCTCATTTGATTTCACTGAGAATCTGAATGCATTTTCAAATACATTTGGCAAAGCAGCACAGCGGTAATTGGATTTTGCCGGATAGCATTGCCCCTCATCTTAGCTGCACTCTAATGGTTCCTGAAGGCATCACAGTGATTCAGACAAAGGAGCCATGCAGACAGAAAACTTCGGAATAACACGAAGCTGCAATGATTTTATCATCGTGGTGACTTCATTCATTCTCTCACGAAAACAGATACTTGAACCAAATTTTAATGGGAATCCATCAGAAAGTTGGCGAAGCATCTCACTGAAGTAATGTCCACTAGCTCACCTTATAGAGCCGGTGTCCCATGTACAAGAGACTATGTCCTCGCCACAGCAGCTGTGGGTTTGATTCCAGCTCACGGCCCCTTAATGCATGTCGTCCCCACTCACTCTCCCCCTTTCACACTACATCTGTCCTATCAAATAAAGGCAAAAAGCCCCCAAAAATATATATATCAACCTCATGGTGGCTCTAGAGGAAAAGTCAGAGGATCACGACAGTCAGTAGGGTTCATCCTCTGGGGAACATGAGTGTCTTTTACCAAGTTGTGTGCCAATCCATTCAATAGACGTTGACATATTCCACTAAAGTCACTGTGGAGACTTCCCTAACATCCTCCAAACTAATATCCTGCTGCTAACAAACAAAAATAGAAACAAACGGGACAGAAAACAACCTACTTAGTGGAAATAATTAATCAGAATAATGGCAATACAGCGATGTACCCAGGTCCCTAATTAGATTTCCTTCTGCAGGATGTAAACTGTGGTGTTAAGATGATCTTGATAAAGCAGAGAGAGACAGTGTAATAATAACTCTGCAATAATGGATGTGACTGAATATCTCCAGCGCTCTGTAGATAACAGACTGTGTGTGTGTGTGTGTGTGTGTGTGTGTGTGTGTGTGTGTGTGTGTGTGTGTAGAAGGATGAAGCTGGACAAAAGAGGCAACCGCTCGAACCTGAAGCAGGACAACGGAGTCGACAGTGCCAGTGCCAAATCTGCTTCAGATGGAGATGCTCAGAGCGTACGAAGCGTTCACTCTGCTCCGAGTCCACGTTCAAGCAGGTATCCGTCCACGCCACGTAAACTGTGAACACATGTTAAGGAGGAGGAGGCTATCAGGGCATCAGTCGGAATGCATCAGCCATCAGTTATTTTCAAACTGAAGAACCTGTAGTTAAATCTAAAGGGGGGAGCAAACACTCATGGGTACAAAATTAAAAACCGCCCCATGTGATGGTGAAGTAAGAATGAGTAAAATGGTGCTAGTGGTGAACCCAGTCAGGTTAATGAGTGAACAAAGAGTGAAAGGAACCAATCAGTGCTGAGGAAAGGAGGGGAGGAAGTGAGGTAAGTGAGGAAAAGTAGTCTCAAAATTAAGGAAACTAGGAATCTTTACTTCCCTCGAATTTCCTGTGAGAAATACGATTAAAGATCAAACCATAATTAGACTGTGTCTTCAGGGAGGGCAGTTACACAAAGATCCACTGAGGAATAAATGAAAACAAGAACGGAAAATGCAAAAATTAAACTTTCTTAATATCAGAATCAGAATCCAGTTAATTGTGGAATAGGTTTTCACATTCAAGGAGTTGCTTTGGTGTATTGGTGCATAACACTAAACATAGTAAGAGGAAATAGAAATAAAAAGAAGTACTACAAAATTCAATAAACATAAATGTGGAATAGAAAAAAATAGAATAAAAATCTAAAAAGATACAAAGAAATATGCACAGTAGATCTGTAATAAAATGAAAGAACTGAACAGATTTAGAAGTAGGTAGTTTAGTGCAGAAGGTGCAAAAGTTCACAGCGTGACGTATGACTAAATGAATAGAACGTGTACAATCATGTAATAGCTTCATAAGAGTTCACGCTAACAGTTTTTGAAGCTGTTATGAGCTCTAAAAAAACGTTTCAGATAGTCTTAGATAATCATTCTCTGAGCACTGGTGCAGCCTTGTGTCAGTATCTACCAGAGGTGGGACCAAGTCACTGTTCAAGTCACAAGTGTTATCTCTTTCTCAGTGACACCTTACCAGCTCTGAATCGTAGTTGGGAACACACTGGCTTATTAACATTAATTTTAGCTTGGCTCGTTATTAGCTGGTAGCCAGCTTCTTGCGGTCCGGACCACTCTGCAGAGGGAAGGATGGCGAGGCGTTCAGGTGCCGTTCACCAACAATGGCTTTATTGCAGTCTTCACCACAAAACAACAAACATGGCCTTCTCATGGGGTCGAACAGCCCTGAGCTCATCTAGACACTTAATTATGCTGACTGTCATCACTATTTGCCGCCTGCGTCTTCACCATGACACCCCAAGAGAGCTGCTTCCCTCCACATACACACAAAGCACATGTCACACCCTCACAGGTTACCCACAAGGCCACCGCCCTTAGAGGGGAAGAAAGGGTGAGCCGGAAACACAAGTCCTGTGTCAAGACGGGCAAGTTTAACAAGTTGCAGCTCAAGTCCCCAGACCTAAACTTTTAGTTTTGAGTCCCTAACAATTCATAATATGCTCTTTACCAAATGTAATACCATATTAACAACAGAGAAATGTTTGTAGCTAAGCTCTCTGTCTTAATGTTAGCCTTAACTTAAGTTCTTTATGCAACTTCAAACGTCAAACAAAGTTGGAACTTGGTATGTCTCTTTTACATATTGCAGTTTGTTTTTTTGTTGACCTTGACCCTAGTTAGCTCTTTTGTCTCTCTCCTGCAGTTTGATTGGACGCTGTTGGATTGTTCAAACAAAGTTGATCAAGGGAGTTAAGTGTCTTATTGCTAGGTAATGAAAAGCATTGATGTGAGTCGATTCAGCAAATAAAGGGAAATACATTGATTTACGGCACGTCAAATTGCTCAAGTCCAACTGATGTCACAAGTCACTGATGTTAATGTCCGAGTTGCGTTGAAGTCTCTTGATTTTCACGAGTGTTACGCTGCTAAACCAGGCTCGTGAGACCGAATCCACCAAGGCTAGCCATCCCGTAACTTAATGCCTCTCCCTACGTGTTGCATTAGACGTGAGAAATGTGCCTGGACTGAGGGGTGTGACTTACTGCCGGGCCATCGCTCTTGCTCCTCGCGACCAGCTCGCTCAGACCAGACGACTCCACTAGATTGCCGAACCATCGGACCGGTCAGCTGGCCAGCTTGCTCTTCTCCGTGGTTGTTCAGAGTGAATGTGTATTTACATGAATAATTGTGGTGTGGCGAATGCTCTCTCAGTCTATTTTGTCTTCAGAACATCTTGCCTCCGGCGTCTCCCTCGTGGCGTGCCCACTCAGCTCAAAGGCCTCCCCAGCTCTCCCTCCAGGTACGACTAATAGTGGCTAATGAGACAATACCACCAACCCCCAAGTGTGACGTCAGCGCTGACCCTGCCTCCTACCACCTGCCCAAACCACAAGACATTCATTGCACTGCCAATAAAGCAAACACCAAATAAAATAACCAAACAAAGCTACCAATGACCCAAGTCCAAGTCATGTGACTCGAGTCCCCACCTCTGGGATCTACAGTGTAAAACCTCAACATGTGAATGGAGTCTGTCATTTTGAGTGTTTAGGAATCTAGGTTAAAACTTACTCACAACTTATGTTTATAAAGGGAACATTTTCAGGCATCAAGGTAAAACATTTCAGTGACTAAAAAAGAAATAAACATTAGGGAAAAATTAAGTGCGGTGGCGGTGACAGTTATTAAAAGCTCAGCCTGTTTATATTAGAGTTATTCATGCAGTCAAAGAGCCTGAGGCTGCTTCCCACAAGTGTTACACACCTACTAGACTTTAACTGATTGATGCTGAAAGACTAAATGAATGTCACGGGTGTTAAATACATGTTGATGACTGGTTTCTCGCTGGTTTTCAGGGGCGGTGCGGTGGCCTTGGAGTCCTCTGGGATGCCCACGGTACCCAACAACCTGCGTACCCAAACTCCGGACAGAACCTCCACTTCCAGCGACAACCGGAGGATCAGGGTCAGCAATGAATACACACCAACACACGCACGGAGACACACTGGGCTATGCAGATTATATTGTTATTTTAACAGTGTGGGTGCGTTGGATTTGTGTTTACTCACAGCCTGACGGAGCGGAGAGCGTTGCCAGTGTACACTCCAGTGACAGTGCACCTGAGAAAAAAGCTCCCGGCCATCACAGGACGGACTCGGGCGCCCCAACTATTTCTGTGTCTAGGGCCTCAGTTTCATCAGGTACAACCCACACCTCTTGTTATGTTTTTTGTTGCTTCACCTTGGAGCGACGTGACTCCTGCTGTTGTCTCGCAGCTTCACAGCTCACGCACAAACATTTCAATACCTGAATCACAGTTTCAGGATGTGTTGGCAGCAGCAGCATTATATCAAAGGTGATGTTAGACAACCTGAGCTGTGCAAAAATACTCTCCAGCTCAGCGCCTCGTACAGTAAAGGACAAAATTCCCCTTCGATCAGCAGCCGATGTCACGTCTTCACAAACCACACTATTAACTCACACCCCCGTCACTGTCTGCTCTCCTCCTTTTTTTAAGTATAAACTCCTCCACTTTGTCTCTCTCGGTGTCAGACCCTTTATCTCCTCTAGTAACAGCAGCTAAGAAGTGTGTCAAGCTTTTTAAGATGGCTCCGATTAGTGTCGTTAGCTCGAAAAGAGCTGCTGAGTGAGGAGCTCCACTCGATATGCAGTTTTTTTATACTGAAGATGACATTGTATCTCCAGTTTTAAGATAGATTTTTAACATCCTCGTACTCTTCTATAATTTTATTCATAGACTTGTGCCTGACTATATGTGCTCTGAAGATACAGTTTGTCCCTGGAGGAGTCGTCAGATCTTCATGCTCTGATACTCACTGTTCTAAAGTCTCAGACAAAGAGTTAAAGCTGCCTCCTGCAGTTTTGCCAGCTTATTTCCACATTTAATCAATGTCAAAATCTAACTTTACTTTCCTCTTTTTGCATGTGAATGTATTGTACATAAACCTGCTCGATGAAAAGATCAATCTCATGTCTGTTAAGAACGAGCAAGAGCCAAGTGGTGATTATTTGCTTACTGCTATGCTGGCTATCACTAAATTTCAAAAGTATGCCTTCCAGCTCTAAAGTTTTACAAGTAACATCTCATTTGTTTAAATCTGTTCACAAACAGTCTTTTTAAAACCAAAATCACGAGCATAAGTGTAGGGAATGGATTAAACTTACATAAACCGGTATCGTTAGCATGTCCAACAAACTAAGAGTCCCTTAAAATACCACAAATGAATCCTTAAATTACCAGTGAAAACATACCAAACCTTTTAAATCTTAGATTTAGTTGTGTATCATAACCAGATATCTCTTAATTTGTCTAGTAATTTGAAAACAAAACAAAAATTAAAAGCACCATTTTTGTTTTTGCTCCTTCTTTTCACAGGTTTAAGTTAAAGATCTAAGACTTTTTTCATGCACATCTTTTTTTTTTAAGTTAAATTTTATTGCTTTTTTAACAATTTGTTTTCCCCAAATAAACATACAAAAGTAAAACAAAACTGTGAGTGTCGCTGAGGTATATTACAATTATATGGCATCACAGTACTCATCCTAGTGGTCACCTAAAACACGTTTGCCATGTCCATCAAGAGATTTAGGTGGTGTCTCAGCAGTGTGCCTTGTATTCAGTCCATCTGGTCCATTTTCCTGTGACTTCTGATTTTTGGAGTCTCAGTAAATGAGTCTTTCCATGTCATATATCTCCTCAACAATGTCTTTCCAGCCACTTAAAGAAGGAGGATCCTCTTTGTGCTATTTCCCGGTAATAGTCTTCTTCGCTGCTGCTAAAAGGATTTTGATTAAGTATTGATCCTTACGTTGAACAGCTTGTCTTGCCAGGTTGCTTAGGTATAAAACCTCCCATGTGTTTGGTATTGCATATCCCAATATTGCCTTAAGTTCAGGCCATACATCATTCCAGTATTTGTACATTTTCTTACAACCCCAAAAAACATGAATATGGTCTACATTTTTTCCCCACACAGTCTCAGATGATCTTGCAGGTGAAGACTCTGGATGTGCAGGTCTTTAGCGGGTGTGGTTACAAGTAATCTGCAGTTGTGAGGCCGCTTGGATGTACTGCCAAATTCACGGAAATGGCTTTGGGGATGGTTATGGTGGTGAAATGAACATTATGTTCACGGGCAACAGCTCTGGTGGACATTCCTGTACTCGCCATGCTCATGACATACTCCCTCAAAGCTGTGGCAATGTGCTGCATGTTTTAGAGCGGCCATTTTTATTCTGACTATCCCAAGGAACAGGGAACACCTTTGTAGAAATCATGCTGTTTCATCAGAATCTTGATAAGCCACATCTGTCAGGTGGATAGATAATCTTGGAAAAGGAGAAGTGCTCACTGACATTAAGTTTTACAAAATTGTGACCAAAATTTGACACAGATATATCTATTGAGTGCTTGAAAAGAAGTCTTAGATCTTTAAATTAAACCTGTGAAACATTGGAGCAAGAACAAGTGTTGTGTTTAAATTTTGTTTGGTATACTACAGGCTCTGGGGCTATTGGAGACCCTCTCTTCACAATGTGCCACAGCAACATGAATTTAGAACCCCCCACAACAATGGACAGAAACAAATAGTAAAAAGAGTGCCCCCCTAATCAGTAAACAGAATATGAAACTCATTAATGTAGGAAATATTTCAACAATAGGTCAAGGTTATCAGCCAAGTAGGCCTGAGTCCACAGCAGCAACACGACAATATCAGTCTTTACAAACATCCAATCTTGTATCTGCGCTTCTCCTCCTGTTGTCAGCGCCTCTCTATAACCTCAACACATGGTCCAACATCCTCCTAAACAGCAGCAGAGTTGTCTCTGACCAGCTCGTTGTCTCCTCCGAATGCCTGCTTCACTTTTTCTCCCTCTTCCTCAACATTCAGCACGCTCACGATGATACGGCTACCCGATTTGTGGTTTTTGGAATTACAAAACGCAAATATATTTTCTAGTTCTAGTATGTTAATCATTAAAACTATGCACAGGAAACGTCTGAGACTTCCCCGGCCCAATATTGGCAGTGCAAATATGTAATATTATAATTTATGACATACATATTTGAACATTTTTGGAGCTCAATTTCTCGTGAGGCCCTCTGGGACATTTACTTATGGACGAAAGGCTCGTGACAGAGCAAGACGTAAACATTAATGGCTTCCTCCTCTGCTCGGTTGTTATGTAAGATGGATTAGTGGTGCTAGGTGAGCTGGATGCCTGCTTGCTTCAGCGTGGTGAGACGGTTGGCGGGTATAGTTTGGGAGTTGGAACCAGAAACTGCTCACAACAACGTCTGTGGATTATCTTGAGTAAGCCGGTCATGATTTCTGGAAAGAGACATTACTGTTGAGTTTTTCAAATGTATTGTTTTGGCACACAAACTGAGTGCCATCTAGTTTCATTATATTCAAGAGGCAGACATCTTTACGGCTGATATCTACACTTGGCAGCTCACACCAAAACAATCTAGACTGATAAATAGCACTGCAGGTAAGAGGAAACAGATGTATTTTTGATTTTGGGGTGAAGTGTCTGCATTTAAATCATTCCAGAGAACATTTATGGTGCTCAGACAACGTGGCGATAATCATTAGTTTCTACCTTCTCCCTCGCTGTCTGCTTGTGTTGTGTCTGTGTTTGCCTTCCGGCCCCTCACTCCCTTCAAACAGCATCTCTGAAACAATTTTTTTTCTCACTCCCTCTCCCCTTCTCCTCCCAGATCACAGTCGCTCAGAGATGGACCTGTCAGCTCCTGGTTCTGAACCCAGTGACGACGCCTTCAGTCTCAGGAGCCGCTCGGTCCCTGGGCTCAATGAAGCAGTAAGCGTTCCTTCTTCTTCTTCCTTCCTTCTGCTGTGTCTCCACACACTGATCACATATTACATTTCTGCAACAAATTCACCATAGAAACAAAATCACAGTAAAAGCACACAGCTTGTTTCTGTCTTTCTTTAGTTGGATCCCAATTAGCACCAGCACAAGCAGGTGCAGGCTGTTCTTGTTGGGGTCCATACACATATTCATACACACACTTACACACACTATAACACATAGACACAACATAAAACAGCTCATTTCATTGATTTAATCATCAAGCTCTATTAATTAATTTGTTAGTTGTCGACTATTAAATTAATCACCAGCTAATTTGATCGTCAATGAATCAGTCTGTGTAATTTTCTAAGACAAAAAAGTCAAAACTCTGATTCCAGCTTCTTAAATGTGAATATTTTCTCATTTCTTAACTCCCCTATGACAAAACAAGACTGTTGTGGACAAAACAAGACATATGACGATGCCATATTAGACTTTGAGAAACACAGATTGATATTTTTACCATTTTTTGACATTTTATAGACCAAAAGAACGTATCAGTTAATCGAGAGAATAATCAGCAGATTAATCGATAGACAACGTGGCGAAATTAGCTCTCTAGCGCCCCCATTTTGTTTTATGGGGTCAATAATGGAGGGGTCCCCTCAGATTATGTGTGGTCATATGCCTACAAACCCTTGAGATGTTATACACCTTTATGTGATGAGCCACGCCCTCCGCAATATTCATTGCCTTATAGAAGCTCAGTTTTAGTAAGTTTTCCAACTTTTGCCAAGAGGGAACTTTAGATATTGGTCCCTAGATTATGTTCACCAAGTTTCATGCAGATCGGTCAAACTTCCTAGGAAGAGATCGATTTTAAGTGTTTTTCAAAAAATTCAAAATGGCGGAAAATCTATATAACCTGAAGGTATGGGTTCTTGAGGCAAATTTGTTCCTCATTAGGAGAGGCATCTCTGTGCAAAGTTTCACGTCTCTACGACATACGGGGCATGAGATATGCCCATTCAAAGTTTGCAATTTCAATCGGTTGCTGTAGCGCCCCCCTTTGGCCAATTGATGTAATATTGCTTCATTCGCATCCTCCCATGACCCTCTACCACTGTGCCAAATTTCACATGGATTGACCAAGTCAGTGAGGAGAAAAACATGGAACAGACACACAGACACACACACAGACAGTTTTCATCATTATAAAGTAAGATAAGATACAAAAATAACTGAGCTCAATATAACATCAATATGAGATCTTCCTAAATTCAGCTGCTGATAAATACTGCAGCCCTCATTTAGTCTCAGCCCGATTTTAATTTATGATCTTAAAATGCTCTTTTTCCTCTCGCTGTAGATATATTTATTTGTCTGAAATAATCAGCTCTTGAGGTAAGAGTAAGATGCAAAATAAAACGTGATATGCTTATAAATGACCCTGCATAATATTAGAAATTTTATCTGTTTTTATACCTACAAACCTCTGAGAAGCCAATAAGCATGCAGAATAACTCGTGCTGATTTATTCTTTTGCTCCTAAGGGGGGTTTTGGGAGAAACACATCTGAATTTAGTATCTCCAAACAGGAAGCTGATTTATTTCTGATGACACAGAGATAAGACTATTGTGAGCAGCAAAATTTTCCTCTGGGCAATTCCTCGAGAATTTATAACAAACTTGATTTTTTTCTTATTACTTCTTGCACCATTTTTCCACAGTTTGCAAACACATAATTCAACCAGATGTGATGTGTGTGCAAACTTTCATGAGTTTTTGAGTATGTGAAGCCCCTCAAAATGTGGGAAATGTCGGATCATTGGGGAAAATAATTAATAATAATTCCTTCATTTTCAAGAGGGGCCCTAATTATGGTCTCTGAACTGTCCGGAGATACTGTTTTCTTTTTTCCAAGTCTTTTTTTGGGGGGTTTCAAAGTAGAAAAAATCAAAAGTCAAAAATCAAAAATACTCTAAAGGGTGGTTGTCATACATGTATAGAAAAAGTTAAATGTGATATTTACAGACAAAATGTATTCTTCTATTTAAAACAATTTTAAAAAGGAACATAAATAAATCATTAAAAAAAGGGTGGACTAGGAGGATTCAGAAGGATGTCAGATTGACCATGTTTTGGGTCATTTAAACGAGGCCTGCTAGGGGAAAGACTGAGTGCATCTTTATTAAAGTGGTCTATAACGGGTTGCCAGATCTGGTAGAATTTGTTTTCACACCCTCTTAATGAGAGTTTAATTTTCTCCTAATGCAGGTGGTGCATCACATCCTTCGCGAGGGCAGAATGGGCAGGAGCCTGTGTTTGCTTCCAATTTACATGCTAGTGGGGACACAAATAATATCATGTTATGTTGGGAGCTGGTTAACAAGAAGACCAAAACCTTGAATACCAAAGAGTGCAGTCAGTGAATCAGGATCCACAGGTCGACCTAGGATGTCTTATAGCGACTGAAAGATATTTTGCCAGTATGTTGTGACTCTTGGGCAGTGCCAGGATACATTTTACAGAGCCGATGTTTTGATAAGTGAAGTCTGTAGAGTAATTTGAATCGCAAAAGTCCATGTCTAGCCCAAACTGAGAAAGAATGTACCAGTAATTGGGCTTTTGTCCACGACTCTTCCAAAATAGCAACCCTTAAATAATTTTCCCAGGCTGCTTTGAAACAATCTAGGGAGGCAATCTAAACATGAAAGTGCATTATAAATAACCAGGGATTTACTAAATTATGAACCTCTTTAATCTTCTCTTGAACAATAGTGACCATGGCTTGTATAAACAAATACATACACATACTGTGTGTCTATGTTGAGCTCAGGATCTGTGGGCTGATGAACTGATGCGTCAGATGTGGGCCTGAATGTTAATTTCACTTCAGAGCTCACTTCAAAGAGCATGACAAGCATCTAAACAGCTGTAGGCTGAAAACAGGTGAAGGATCTGATGGTCAGTATAGGGCTGCTTTGTCTCTGTGTTTACTGAGTGTTCATTAGCATTCCAAACGCAGCCACTCAGACACACACACACACACATACATATACTCACACATACTCATCCATTCATGCTCTTAAGTTTACTGTAAACCCAATGACATTGTGATTTTTTGCGCGTGAAAAACGAGTAAACAAATTACTACACTCTGTCCTGACTTGTCTGGTTGAATTTATGGAAGCTGGCGGCGTCCGCCCACACGGAGCTGCTGTGTTGAAAACTGTGCAAACGATACAAAGATGCTTTGGCCAGCTTCCCAGATGCCATCTCCCTTTTGATTAAATCTGAACGCTGTCATCTTCCACAGGAGTTCTCTGACGAGGATGCGGAGGAAGACATCGATGCCCTGATGTCGGCTCACAGCAAGACTGCAGGCCGACGCCTCAGCAACGCACAGTCAACGGTAACAGCCATGTTGAAGCCAGTGCAAACACAAAAATATCAAAAGCAGATTCCGGGAAGTCCTGTATGTTCACACAGGACAAACATATACGTGTGCATATATACACACACACACATACTCACCATCACCTGACGTGTGAGTCAGGTTTCTGTGTTCTGTTGTTGACTGTGTAAACATTGTGTGAGCTCTGCAGGCAGCTTGTGTCGTGAACACCTTCCACTGCTGCTGCACACTTAGGAGGCCTGCTGCATTTACATAAATTAACTTCACTTGTAGTATGATAATGAGAAGGATGACATCGTGCGTGTCGGAAGTAACTGTTGCAGGATCATATTTGAAGGTAGGTTAACATAGTTTTTATCGTATTATAGGGTAGATTCACTCAGTGGTTCCCAACCCTTTTGTTTAAAGGCCCAGACACAACAAACTGACATCAAAGAACTCGTATTGACAAAAGCCAACTGTGGCATGGCCTCACTTCGCCTGTGTCTCAGCCAAAAAGCACATGAACACACAATAAAGACTACAGCTGACCAACTAGCACGTACGCTCTGCGCCTACGTGAGAGGAAATAACTCTCCATACCAGCAGATGACAGTGGTCTGTATTTGTTATTCAAAAAAAGGAAACCAGAAGACCATCATGACACTAGTTAGCCAGTTAGCACAATTACAACACAATCTGATTTTGAAAGAACAAATAATATTTAGAGAGTGCTAGTGACAAATAATACAACCGCTAACTGTCTCTGCTAAAGAGCTCAAAGGCTAAAAAATCTTACCTTATGTAACAAGTTTGTTTTGGTCTCACGCCCTCTGTTTGTTTACTTACCTCACTTTCGTTTTTCTTCTCGTGCACTGAGTTGAACTGCCGGTCAGAGTGTTTTCATTCACTGATGGTCTCCCCCATCTCTGACACCAATTCAAACACTAGGGCAACAGACGCTTGCCGACAGCCCAACATTGACAGGTGGCCGACCATTGGCTTGGTGTGTCAGGGCCTTATGACGAACCCCTGCAACCCTGTCAGATGAACTCAAATACACCTTCATCAACACCAGCCGTCAGGTTCCAAATGTGTTCATAGACTGGATATTATAAAACAATATTCACAGGGGTTTTTTTTGTTTTTTTTTACAATATTTTACAAAATTGTTTAAAGTGTTTTTTGGGTTTTCTCCGGGTACTCCAGCTTCCTCCCACAGTCCAAAGACATGCAGGTTAATTGGTGACTCTAAATTGTCCGTAGATGTGAGTGTAAACATGAATGGTTGTCTGTCTCTATGTGTCAGTCCTGTGATAGTCTGGTGACCTGTCCAGGGTGTACCCTACCTTTTGCCCAATGTCAGCTGGGATAGGCTCCAGCACCCCTGCGACCCCCAACAGGATAAGCGGTTATTTAACTAAACTAGATGTGCCATCACTTTGAGCTAACTATTTCAACTAGCTATAGCTATTAGGGAATTGTACAACTTCTATTATTATGATTTAAACATAAGGGCTATTCAAGGGTTCGTACTGGGAAGCTGAAGCACCAAAAAAAATTATCCACTGATTTACAGACTTCTCCTTCACACTGTAAGTCTATGAAAAAAAAGTGTATTTGTAATTGTTGTAATTCCGCTATTTGGCCACTTTGTCAAATCAGCTTCATGTTGCTGTTCCTATGGGCTCGTCTCAAACATGCCCTGTATTGGATAAGCATTTGTGGTTGGCCTGAAGTGGGACAGATCAGCTGGAAACCTATTTGAATGGGACAGGGACCAGATGCATTTGCCAGAGCAAATAAAACACACACTCACAGATTCATCTGGTTCTCAGGCTGAGTAAAAAATAGTGATGAGCGAGTACACCAGTATCTGTGTCCGTATCTGTACTCGGAATGGGCGGAGTTTAAAACAGAAGTGGATGTAATTTAAAAAGAAATTGAGTGGGACCTAACCTGGTGTTGATATTATAAACCTGAAGTTGATACGGGTTGTTCAGAAGTTGCTATATTTATTAATTACAGAACTATCTCTCTTTAATCACGAGAGTAAGAGACTAAACACAGCTACCCAAATGGGGACTTTGCTTCATCATAAGTACAAATATTGACACATTTTAATCAGGTGACACTTGCATTTGTTCAAAGTATGTTATCGATACCGGAAACTTAATCCGAGTATTCGTCTCAACTCTTGTGAAAACACTTCTTAGCAACACCCGTTCACAGACATACTGATGCTACACCATCAAAGCTCATCTCTGCACGCCATAATCTGTTTACATTTGTCCGTCACTCAGCGCAGTGTTACATGTTCAGTTGCTCTGATTGGTTTAATACAATTGCGTCCAGATGCATCTTGGTCTATGGCCTTGCTCAGGACCCCTTGGAAATCCAAAATGAAGTGAGAGGTTCCAAACTAATTTGCTTCTGTGATTTGGTCTGGCGATGTCAGACCCGTGGTTTGCAGCTAGTTTTATGTGCCCGAGTTTTCTGTGTCTCTGTGTGTCAGCGTTGTTGTGTATTATTATCAGACATATTAAATTGGTACCCTTTTTACTTGACTTGATTCCCCATGTTTACACTTGGGCTTTGAGTTGACTCGGTCACACGTTATTGTCTCATGACTGACTATAAAGTACTTAGTCTAGCAGAAAATCCAGTTATTTAAATAGCCTAAATAATTGGCTTATTTCCTGACTCATGGGACGTTCATTGTGCTGTGTATGTGTTTGAAATGTGAGAACTGCATAGGTAAACAGGCGAGACAGACATCCTGCCTGCCTGACATTTATCGTGTCGTCTCATAAATGACTAACAGCCGTCACTGAGCCGCTGTTTTCAGCGTGAATGGAAGTGGAAGGAGGTGATGAGAGACATTATGCAGATAGCTGAGTCTGCCTTTGAATCAGGCTCTAATATACTCAGCCTGCTGCTATGATTCACCTCATGGAGGGCTCGGGACAGATAATGAAACCAAAACAGAGGCAGTATTAGAGCTGTTTATTTAATAGTGCTGTTTACATCACCAGCTAGACAGGAGAACTTTTATTTTTATTCTGTCTGTTCAGTTTTACTAATGAATCATGATGAGCAACACGTGTACACAGCTGTTGTCAGTTTATTAGGTACACCTTTAGCTTAAAATACAAGTTCTGCAATGAATCCTGTGTTTATGGTGGTTTTAATGTTCAGTATTTGTTGAAGCTGTTTCAGAAAGATTTAAATCAATAGTCTACTTTTACAAATATAAATGGGGCAGACAGAATAATGAGAATGTTATTAGTTTTGTAGATTTTTGGTCATAAAACAAGCTGTGGACAAATTGATAAGTCGATCAACAGAGGGCTAGGAGAGGCAATTTTATTTATCTAGCACATTTTGGCAACAAGGCAATTCAAACATCACAAGCAAAGAGACAAAGTGCAAAAGGAACACATTGTAAAAGGACCTTCAAATAAAAATGCCATTGAAGACCTATAGAACAGAAAATTCAAACAAGCTAAAATATACCAAGACAGGTACAAACTACAAGAATAAGTGTTACAATGCAGTGTGAGAAATGAATAGAAATTTGATTTACTGAAAGGCAGCGGCAAACAGAAAAGTCCTCAGCTTTGATTTAAAGAACAGAGAGTTGTAGCAGACATGCTGTTTTCTGGGAGTTTGTTCCAGAAATATGGAGCATAAAAACTAGACGCTGATTCTTCATGTTTAGTTTTGAGTCTGGGGACACAGCAGACCTGTCCCTGAAGACCTGAGAGGTCTGAATGGTTCATAGTGTAGAAGAAAGTCAGAGATGCATTTGGGCCCTAAACCACAAAAAATAATTTGACACTATTTTGTGATTCAAATAATCTTTTAAGTAATTTTTTAACGTGAAAAAAAAAAACTAAATAGCTTTGGATTTTTAGAATGTTGGTCAAATAAAACTTACTATTTGAATACTTCACCTTGGGCTCTGTAAAAATTACACAGCCCATGTTTCACTGTTTTCTGACATTTTTTTTCTCATACAGAATCTTTATTGATTAAACACCAATACACAAAGACATGCACATACACACATCCAGTATGTGAGGATATAAATCCACAAACACGTGTCACAAGGACACTAAAGAAGAGAAGGACACCAAAATAAAATCTCGGTACAACCTCTGAGTATTTAACACACGTAATCACCCCCACCTCCAACTCCAAAAGTATGAATTTAAAGATAATAAAATAAAATAAAATAAATAAAACAAAGTAAAATAAAATAAAATAAAATAAAAAATAAATAAATCAGACAGGAAATAAATAAAAATGAGAGGGGGAAAAGAAAATCATAAATCACAGGTTGAGGATCGTGGTAGTCTAATACAATAAACTTCAGTTTAGGTATATGTTATACTGATGTACAAATGTTGACAACAATTAACAAGAAAAAAAATGCAAGGCAATGGGGAAAGTTTTTCATGACCAGAGGGCATCACGTGAAGGACCACGAAAATTGGCTTCAATGCCCGGCTTCAAAATGGGAGTCGACAAACCAATGGGTGACTTTACGGTGGCTACGCCAATTATTTTTATACAGTCATTCCTCAGAACTACAAATATAAACCTGCAGGGGGCGCTAGATGAAAAGTCGGAGGATCACCAAAGTCAACATAATGTATATTTTCAAAAACAGCATGTATGTCTGTAAAACATTAACAACAATCCATCCAGTAGTTGTTTAGATATCTCAGTCTGTATCATCACTTAAGCTACGACGATAACGTCTCTATAAATTATTCAGAAAACACTCTAAATATTATGTGATGATATATTTTCATAATAAACATTGCGGAATAACTGCATGTCTTCCTCATTCTGACTGTTGCCCTGTTTGTTTGTGTGTCCAGTATGTTGGTTCCAGATGAGTTGTAATCTCTGCAGTTTCATCTGATAATCACCATGGTAACAGTGTGTAATGTGGTTTCTGGCTGCGCTGCTGTAGACAGGGTTTCTGCAGCTCGTCCTCGGGGGGCCTGAGGGTCTGTGCTCGGGGTCTGCCGATCACTAACACATCAAAGCGCTCAGATCTCTCTTCTTCTTCTCCTCTTTTTCCTTCCTTCCCCTCTTTCCTTCCCTACTTCCTGCCTTCCCGTTGATCTCTCTATCTCATAAATGAATCTGCTGCTAGTCCTCCACTCCTGGCTCAGAGAGACGGTGGGGGTACCTCAATGTCCCTGACTCGGATGCTGAGACTGTAAGTCTCCTCTCTCCATGTTTGTGCATGCGTTTATCTCCACCTATACATTATGTAACTGCAAAAATGCAGCACAAATATGACATACAACTGAATACACCAGTATATTCAGTGTGTGTTTGTGTTTGTTAATGTGGTGGTGGCTCCATCTATTTCCATTAAAGTCTAAGCTCCTCACATTAAACTTTTAGTCATTAATCACGCCGGCTCCCAGCAGGATGTAAGTGAGGTAGACTTTCCAGTAGAAGAAGCACAGCGTGGCTCAACTCTGGCTTTCTTTCCAGACAGACAGCATTATTATCAGTGGATTAGACCAGTTAAATCCTGTCCAGAGCTACAACGGTCACGTGTGCCAGACGAAATTACCTGCTGTGGTTGTAATGATTTGGAGTCTTTTGTTCATGAAATGAGTTTTGCAGGTACTCGAGGTATACGAGGAGGCAGAATGTGCTCTTCAAGCTTTTTAATTTGGCAATCTATGAAGCTCAGGAGGCGCAGCCACATGGGTCAATACACAGTTCCACAGTTAATGTGACGTTAACTTTATGGATGGTAAATTATAAGACCACATGATTGGCGGTTTTCACTCCTCTTACAAACACTGACATTTTGACTTTTTCCTCTGAGTATTTGATCATTTTTTGTTCCTTTTATCTCATCTACCTGCCCGCTTTGACCGAGATTTTTATTTTTACATTACCTGCAATCAGACTTTAAGTAGTCAGTCATTTTTCAAACATGATTTTTTTAGTTTCAGCTTCTCAATTGTGAGGATTTGCTGCCTTTCTTTGTCTTATGTGAGAGTACGTACAGATATACTCACAAGCCACTTTATTAGGTACACCTGTTCAACTGCTCATTAATGCAAACAGCTAATCAGCCAATCATGTGGCAGCACCTCAGTGCTTTTAGGCTTGTAGACATGGTCAAGACAACCTGCTGAAGTTCACCCGGTACTAGCAAGGTGTACCTAATAAAGAGGCCAGTATATATATAAGTTTCCTGCATTCTGGTGAATTTTCCTGCACCAATTTGTGCCCATTCTCCATCACTTCATTGTGTAACTGTCTTTGATTTTGTCAAAATCAAAGTCTTCTCCTCCTTTCATGTTTTTTAGTGATGCAGACAAATGCTATATTCTACATATTGAGGGGACGTGTCCCCTGCGTCCCCCATGAAATCCACACCTGTGTCATTAAACAATGATCATGATCATTAGTTGCGATCCTACTTGCAGTTTTTGTTTCGCAATCTAACCAAAACAATGGTGATAATGACATGAATAACTGCAGCCTATTTTGAAATCCACAACCTCTCCATTGTCCGCCTCCCACCTTCCCACTCACAGAAACAAGCGGGTTCAACCAAACATGTCAAAGTGACTTATTCTGAGAGAAACTCTAAAAGCATTAAATCCCACAGTGAAATCAGTGTCAGTAAAGTGCTTCCACCTCATCCTCTCACTTGTTAATTCATAAAAGAAATACTGTAGCCAAGTTGTCTGCTCTATTACACGTCCTTTTTAACATGCAGCCACCTTTTCAAACTCTGTCGATCATTCCTGAAAAGGAGTAATTTCATCCTGTAATTATTGCGTCCTAGATCCAGTAACAATGGAGAGGATTTTTGGACATAATACAAACTGCAAACTAGTGGCATGCACCACAGAACAATCTAAAATTATTTGATTTTGGTCACATTTTTTTACTTTTTTAAAAACCTGTATTTATCCAGGCGAGTGTCATTAAGAACTGTGCTGTCTAAATACTATATTTTTGGGCAGAGTGCTGCTGGGATGATGTTTTTCTGCAGGCTGAAAGTTTGTGTCACTCTAGTTCCCTCGTCAAAAAGCCAATGGCGTTTTAATGCAGATAATGAGCTCTGTGGCAAACAAATGTTTATGATAGTTACGTTTTCTTCAGCAAGATAATCCTCACAAACACCATTATGGTCACATGACTTCAGCATCACCAACACAACAAAGCTGTAAAGCTACGTTCGGCATGATGACATTCTATAGTCTCATTTAGCCACTTGTTGCAACCGTCTTATTAAGACAAGTGAAAGCTCAAAATTCACAAGTGGGGTATTTGCTAACATATTTTATTTCGTAGAAAGAAACGTGAACATTTCAAAAAACCCATTGACTTCCAGATGAGGGAAGTGGAGGTGCAAAAATGCTAACTGATTTCTGCCTTTAGGACTCATTTCTGCATCACTCTTCCTGCACACCCTCATCTTCCTGATGTGTCTGAAGTCTAAGGTCTACAGTTTACGACCATCTGCAGCTCAGTCTCATATCAAAATATGTCATGGCTACATTCCTCCACAAAGACATAGATAGTGACTCTATATAATGTCTAGTGCAGCTGAGACTTAATGCCAAAACTATATTAAATATTGCATATTCTACTGACAATCAATTGAATGAAGAAACTTGGCAGTCACACGACATAGTACGTAGGCATCTCACAAGTTAAGAGCCTTTATTGTGGACCTGACTAGCTGTTACACATCTTGATGTGAGACTGGGTTGCCATGCTTAACCTTACCTCTCACATTACCATGATATTGCCACAGATTCAAGTTAATAAAGGGCCGCAGCTGTTTTATTTCTCCCATATTTCATCAGCGCTTTGTAACACTTCACATCTTGTTTTCTTTGTCATCCCTCATCTGTCTTTTATGTGTTGTACCTCATGTGCTCCTCTCTGTTTTCTTTCCTCACCTATTCAACTCTCTTTTCATCCTTTGACCTTCCTCCCCTTCGCACATCTCCACCCCCTCTAATCTCCGGTCTTTGCCCAACAGAGTAGTATAAACAGCATGATGAGCATGTACAGTGAGACCGGTGACTATGGCAACGCCCGGGTGAGCGGCGAGATCCTGCTGAACATCAGCTACAGCTACAAAACCGGTGCTCTCAACGTTCTGGTGAAAGAGTGTCACAACCTGGCGACAGGAGATGAGAGGAGGCAGCGTACGGACAGGTAAGAGCGCAAACACACGCAGATAATACGAGTTTATCTGCTGTATTGGCTCAGTGTGTGTGACCATGGAATACGCCAACATGTTTGGAAATACTTGCTGTTTGAATTAAGGCCTTTACACACAAGGCATTTTTGTCAGTGTGATGAATTCACACATCAATATATCTTTATGCCTCCGTGCCAGCGACAGCCTTGGCCAGAGGCTTTAGTCCATCCATCCGTCTGTCCATTCAGCCACCGTCCCAAGATATCTCACGAAGGCCTTCGAGGGAATTTCTTCAAATTTGGCACCAACGTCCACTTGAACTTGACGATGAACTGGTTATATTTAGAAAAAGTCACTGTGACCCAACAAAACATGTTTTTGGCCATAACTCAAAAATTCATATGCTAATTACGACAAAGTTTCATACCCATGTCTAATAGAATAAAATAATGAAGTGATGACAGTTTATGCCCAAAAGGTCAAAGGTCAGCTTTACTTTGACATCATAATGTTGTGCAAAAACACTTCTCTGACCACAGAGTGCTCCAGGAATTAATCCTAAAACCCAGAAATGACTTAGTATTTTTGTGCTCCTGATTCAAAGAGGTTGATTTCACACAAAACACATTTTCTAAAACATCAGAATATTCCTTTAATTCAATTTTAATTCTCAGTGTTCTGTGTTATCTTTAATAGGTAATATTTATTTGTTTCAGTACATGTTACTGTCAAAAGTTCACTGTTCCATTCACTTGTTCAGTATCTACCGTAATAAATCAGAGGCAGCTGATATTTCGTGTTGTTGTGTCCATCTTCTTCCATTGATCGACCAAGCTGAGTCACTGTGTCTTTTCATTGCAGTTATGTGAAGACGTACCTTCTGCCAGATACGTCACGACAGAGCAAGAGAAAGACGAGCATCAAGGCCAACACCATTAACCCTGTTTTCAATGAGAATCTGAGGGTCAGTGGCTGAAAAACTCAATAACCCTGCAGAAGTTCCTGAACGCAAAACTTTAAAATCATTACGCTCACGTTGTTTCCTGTGTGACGCAGTACGTGATCAGCCACTCGCAGCTGGAGACTCGAACCCTGCAGGTCTCCGTGTGGCACCACGACCGGTTCGGGCACAACAGCTTCCTGGGAGAGGTGGAGCTGACCTTTGACTCCTGGGAGTTTGATTCCCAGATAGAGGACTGGTACGCGCTGCAGCCCAGGGTAGGAACTGAAATCAGCACCACACATGATGCATTCTTTTTTATACAAACACACACACAAAGATAAGAAGTGTTTGAGAGGATTGTGAACGATGTTTGTGTAGGTGGAGAGCAACATAGACACCACAATGCAGTATAAAGGAGAGCTGACTGTGGTGCTGAAGTACATACCTGCAGAGAAGAACCTCACGCTGCCTCTGGACCAAGTGCAAGGTACAGTCATAACTGCCACGACCATTATATATTACATTATATATAATGCTCTAACTGCTCGGATATTTGCCTTAACAGATCAGCAGAAACTAAGCATGACATTTTGGTATACTTGGAAACTTTCGGATCTCTGCTACAATTTAAAATAAAGTTTGTGGGTTAGACCGACCTCTGCCTGCACAGCGTGAGTTTGTAATAATGAGTGACCCACCAGTGGAAGGTGGCTTGTTAACAGACTTAAATATTTCTTTCCAACGCAGAGTTTAGCACTTCCTTCCCCCATCTGACCTAAAAATGTTTTGGCACAATTCAATGTTAGAATTCCAGAGAATTTTGCTCCCCATCTCTAATTAGTGTTGACTGCGGTCAAGATGCAGAAGTAGATGATATGGTCCGAATCCTTGCCTCTGTGCACCGTCTCCTGCTTGTTATCAAATCTGAAATACTGCTAGTTCAGTTTAAGATCCTTCTGCACGGTCCACCACCTCATGGATCCACTTTTCTCTACAGCTGCGATTTATTTTTCTTATGTACTAATTGTTTTAAAAGCCCTTTAAGTTGTAACAAGTGGCTTAGGTAATTGTCAGGTTGTTAAAAATCCTTTTTCTGCTTAAATAATTTGACCACTTAAGGCCTTTGCACGCTGAGTCAGTTTTTTTGGGATGCCTTTTTTTAAATCCTTCACTCAAAAAACAGTTGTCACACACAGAAATCTTGCCACTGACAAAATGAAAAGACACATTTCCTCCTTTGCCTCTCTCCACTGGATTTACCTATCTGGCTGTCATCACTCCCTCCCTGTCTTTCATTTGGCGCCGCAGCTGCATGAACTGGCAGAGCTGTCCTCCACATTCTGTGTGCGGTCCACATCCTCCTCCTCCTCATCATAATCATCCACCTGATTATTATTATCTGATCGATTCTGTGCACCTGGTTCCTCTGTTTTGTCGCGGCTGTGTCCTGCTGCCATATGGCCTCCTGTCCCACAGCGCATCCAATTCAAAATCCTTCTCCTCACTTATAAAGCCCTCCATAACCAGGCCCCCTCCTACCTCCGTGGCCACACTCCTTCCCACAGCCTCCGCACCTCTGATGCCTGCCTCCTGACTCCACCACTCAGGACAGAGCCTCCTTCATAGCCTTACTTACGGAGAACATACACATAGTTTTTGTCTGTATGTATTTATGTATGAGTTCATTTTATTTCTTACTCATTCAGTTGTTGTGACACCTGAATGTAGATTATTCTTTCTTTGTTAAAACAACAACGACAAGCTGTGCACACTTATTTTCATGAGTCCATGTCCAGAGTGTACGAGCTTGGCTTGCGTACACACAAGGTGCACATGTGCGTCTGTGATGCAGACATACACGTTTTCCTCGTTATGCAACTTTACTACAAACTTGTTTTGTCTCTCAAGTGTTGTGTAAGCTGAAACCTTTCAAAATGAGGATGATATACTCTTTGTGTCTGTCCGCGTCTCTCCCGCCTCAGTGAAGAAAGGGTTCCTAAAAGGCAAGAAGACGAGCAACTTCACTCTACCTAAGGGGGGCATGGTTGAGCTGCTGGTCAAAGGAGCCAAAAATCTAACTGCTGTCAAGTCCGGAGGCACCTCTGATCCTTTTGTGAAAGGGTGAGTTGCTCCCTTCAAGAGTGGGTTGAACTTGAATGGGGGCAGTGTTAAAGAACAGGGGCAGTGTCATATTTATAAAATTAGAATTAAATAAAAGCCATGATTCTTGGCAATAATAAACTCTACATCATAAAGTTATTTAGTGTAATGAACTAATGCAAAATAAACAACTGTAAATATTCTATAAATATGAGTAACATCAAAAAATAGCTGATACTTGTAACTCTAAAAATAGGCAAGACCACCAAAGTTAAACAGACTTTGTGGTCATTCTGTGTGTCTTTGTGGTTGTTTTGTTTATATTTGTCGTTGTTTTTTGTATCTTTGTGGTTGTTTGTGTATCATTGTGGTCGTTTCTTGTCTCTTTGTAGTTGGTTTGTGTCTCTGTGTTTTTTTAGTATCTCTTTGTGGTCATTTTGTTTATATTTGTGGTCATTTTGTGTCTCTTCATGGTCGTTTTGTTTACCTTTGTGGCTGTTTGGGGCTCTATGTGTTAATTTTGTGTCTCTTTGTGGTTGTTTGTGTATTGTGGTAATTTATTGTCTCTTTGTAGTTGGTTTGTGTCTCTTCGTGGTCATTTTGTGTCTCTTTGTGTTTGTTTGGGGCTCTTTGTAGTTGTTTTGTGTATCTTTGTGGTTGTTTTGTGTTTCTTTGTGGTTGTTTTGTTTATCTTTGTGGTTGTTTGGGGCTCTTTGTGTTTGTTTTGTGTCACTTTGTGGTTGTTTGGGGCTCTTTGTGTTTGTTTTGTGTCTCTTTGTGTTTGTTTTGTGTCTCTTTGTGGTTGTTTGTGTATTGTTGTGGTCATTTCTTGTCTCTTTGCAGTTGGTTTGTGTCTCTTTGTGGTAGTTTTGTGTCTCAGTGGTTGTTTGTGTCTCTTTGTGTTTGTATTTTACTTTTTTGTGGTTGTTTGTGTATCTTTGTGATTGTTTTGTGTCTGTAATTTTGTATCTTTTGTAGTCATGTTGCTTCTCTTTATGGATGTATTGTATGTCTTTGTTTTGTCTGTGTTTTATTTCTGTTTGTAGTCTTCTGACTGACTTTTAAAATGGAAATATTAACATTTTGTACAGACTCTGTACCTCTACTTCAGGGCCTGTAACTTGTAGACATGTTCAGTAATCAATCCATGATACCAACAAACCAACAAGACTTTACCACCCCTAGTAACCTTTCTGGCTTTCTCCCTTTTTACAGTAGATGTGATTTTGAAAAGCGCAGCCCATCATAAAGTTGTATCTTCCCCTCAGATACCTCCTCCCTGACAGTAACAAGTCAACAAAGCACAAGACGGTGGTGGAGCGACGCACCGTGAACCCACAGTGGAACCACACCTTCACCTACTGCGGCCTGCAGCCAGGAGACCTCAACAACGTCTGCCTAGAGCTCACCGTGTGGGACAAAGAAGCCCTGGCCAGCAACGTCTTCCTGGGAGGGGTCAGGCTCGGAGCTGGCACAGGTGTGTGAAAGGAAAAGAAAAGTATCTGGTTAGACTTTGTCAGTAGACATTATAAGGTCAAAGTCTTGCACAGAATTTCAAATAAGATGGTTAAAACCTCTGAAAGGCTGCACAGTTCTCCACGGGCTGGAGAGCTTCACTGGAGCTTTACTGGAGGCTCATGCTGTTTATCTACAGCAGTCATTTTTGCTGGAATGCTTACTTCATAAAAACAAGCTTTTATCCAAGTTCAAAGAAAAAAGGCTTGAAAATATCTTGTAAAAACCCAAATGAAGGACATGTCTGCACAACAAAGAGAAGTCCAGAGTCAGGAGTGACACATCTGGAAGCCAAAGATCTTTAGTTGCACAGTCGAGAGCTGGTATTCAGCCTTGGGCTATTGAGGTTGGCAGATTGAAAAATGAACAAAGGGAAAACAGATTGTGTGAGCTGTGTGATTTGGGAGAAGTGGCCCATTTTCTTTTGTATTGTACACACTACGATAATTTAAAGAAAGAGTGTGTCAGATTTAGGGGGATTTAGTGGCATATAGTGGTGAGGACTGCAGATTGTAACCAGGTGAAACTTCTGGTTAGGATTCCTCCAGTGTTCATTGTTCAGGAGGTTTTCACCAGGAGCTGAATCGGTCTCTTCTTCTCCAAAACAAACAACCAGGTGATTAAAACCTGCGGAAACACTGAATTCTGGCGTAGAGATGATTGAAAATTTAAAGACATATTCTGGATCTGTGTCTTGTCTGTGCCAGCACAACATGAAAACTTCATTCATTCATCCATTGTTATAAAGTTACCTACAGATATCATTTCATCTACTTTCCAAAGCGTGAGTGCTGAGAGACTGTTACTGTCCTCGGGGCGCTCTGGTAGTTCCAACAAAGTAAAACAAATGTTTGTCTCTTTTCCCCCGAAGGCACAAGCTACGGGAACGAGGTAGACTGGATGGACTCATACGGGGAGGAACAGCGGCTGTGGCAACGCATGATTGAAAACCCAGAAGTCCCTCAGGAGTGCACTCTGATGCTGCGATCCAGCATGCGCAAGTACAACACATGAGCTGAATCACAGCACAGGCAAGAGAGGACAAAAGAGAATAAAGAGAGGGAGGAGGAGAGGTGATGTGAAGGCGAGGTGAGGAGAGAGCTGGTGAAGTGGAACGGTCAAGAAATAAACAAAGGGTCCTGGACTGGAACGCTCATACAGGAATAGAGACTGTCCCTCTCTCCCTACTTCTTTCCCCCCTGAGATGCCCTGTTCAGCCAGTCATGCCTTACACACTCATCCACATGTGCCCCCCCTCGTGCCCTCCAAAGCATCTAGTCTTGACTAAGCACTGCTGTTTACTGCTGTATATGAAAAACATGTGTTGTGTGTAACTTACTGTACCTAGCCGAATAAGCACACAGTGTGAATCCTGACGTGCCCGTCCTCGTCTCTGTGATTCATGAACCAGAGTCATATCTGTAAGGCGTTAGATGAGGCACTGATCAATAACGTAGAGACCTAGACATTCCCTTTATAAGTAACCAAGCTGCATCCTGGTCTAAAGCACACGATGATGCTGAGATTCATCCCCTGGAAACAGTTTTGTACAGAGGTGGAAAGTGACCAGTACTACTGTCTCATTCAAGCAGTAGGCTTTAGTAGCAACGGTAGCACTTTTGAAGACTTGTTTATCTCCGCTGCTCTCAAAGTAGTAACCATCTTTATTTACACGTTTTAGATCACTTCATGAGGGAAAATATCGCAGCAAAATGGAGTATCCTCCTGCAGGCTGCTCTGTTATTCTGCCTGGGGCAACAGTATAATTACTGATTTTAGAATTTACCCAAAAAACTAGGAGTGCAACTGTGTTGGTCATTTGATTAAAAATTTATGAAATGCCAGAATATTTGAGAAAAATAGCTATAAAAATTTCCAAAGCCGTAGGCAACTTCAGGTTTTGAAAGCTTGTGTTGACTGCTTGATATAACAATCTAAAACTCAAAGATACATACACTGAAACAAAATCCTCTCAACACTTAAAAGGCCCAGACACACGGAACCAACATCAAAGAACTAGTAGCATTGAAGGCCGAGTGTTGCGTCACCTCACATCACCTGTGTCTCCACCAAAAACTTGAGCTGAACACAAACAAAGACTACAGCCAATGGCCAACTGGCACGTACACTCTGCGCCTGCATGAGAGGAAATAACTCTCCATACCAGCAGGTGGCGGCAGTCTGTATTCGTCGTTCAAAAAGGAAAACTGGAATACAGACAGGACAGATTTAGGATGCTAGTTAGCCAGTTAGCACAAAGGAACAAATTATATTTATTGTGCACTAGTGAACAATATCAATAGTGAACTGTTTCTGCTAAAGAACTCAATAGCTTAAGAATAATCCCACTAATTATAACAAGTTTGTTTTGATCTCATGACTTTAGCCATTTGTTTACTTTCCTCACTTCCATTTGTCTTCTCACTGAGCTGAACTGTTAATAGGATTGCTTTCATTCACACCGTCTCCGATGTCGATTCAACATGCTGAATCAGCTGAAAAAAAGCCAACAAGGGCCGAGTAGGGCCAAGAGTGCTGGACACACCCAAAAATCTAAGACACCGACACTGACCGATGGCAGACCGTTTGCTTAGAGGGTCAGGCGCTGTCAGACGTTTGGTGGGTCCACCACTTTGGTCCAGACTGAAATATCTCAACAACTATTTGAGGGATTGTCATGACATTTACAAACATTCATGGCTCCCAGAGGATGAATCCCGATGACTTTAGCGAACATGTGTTTTACTCTAGCACTGTAGGTTTTGAGCGAAACATCTCAACAACTGTTGGATGGATTGGCATGAAATTTGGTGCAAACTTTCACGGTTCCTCTAGAGTGATTGGTGATTTGCTGATGTCTCTTTAGCGTTATCATCAGGTCAAAATTTTTATACAGGAAATTGGTTTATGACCAAATACCAGCAAAACTAATGACAGTTTGTGTTTAATGCTAACTGGGAAATACAATCATGCTATCAGGCTAAACCAGTGGTTCTTAACTGGTGGTCCATTCTGAATGGACCGCAAGTGACTCATGAATGTGTCAAGTCTGTATAAAACACACTTTATTTTGAAGTACAGAGAGAATTTCTGACACAGAGGTTTATTTATGAGTGAGTGACTAACAGACAGAGAAAGTAAACCAGCTCAATGGCATGGCCAAACGCAGGTATGGCGTTGAATAAATTAAACTGTGAACCATGAACTAATGACTAAGGAGAAATCTGGATCCCGTGACTGGACCAGATGGGAACTACTGGGGTAAACTAACGTGGTGAACACAGTGAGCATCATACTCATCATCAGACTCAGTCTCTTTGCTTCATAAATGACAACCAGTTAACTGAAAGCAAAATCGTTGGCACGTTATTTTCTTTCAATTGATCGATCAACTCTCAGCATTTTAAAAGAAAGTACAAGTTCTTGAAGAATGTACTTACAGTAAAAAGTAGCCTACTTGTGACAGGTGTAGATTTCACGGGGGATATGGGTACTTCCCTCCAATATTTAGAGCATAACCTCCCACCACAATAAAAAATAGCAGGACTTTATGAAATTAAAGACATTTACACCATAAATCGATGCAGACAAGGCACAAATTCGTGCATAAAAATTCACCAGAATGCAGGAAATTAAGTGTTTGACACTTAAATTATCGGGGGAAGGACCCTTAAACCTCCCCCCAGTGTTCAAAAGAAGCTTACGCCCTTGCTTGTAGTTAGTTACTTTCCACCTCTGGCTTTCAGATTTTAAAAAAAATGTAGAGAGATGACACAGTTTAGATTAGCTTCGATGTAAATTAACACTGTATCAGTGTGATAATAGAAACTGCATGGTATTAGATAAAACAGAGGTAGAAGAACAAAAGATGGTTATATAAAGCACTGATATTTACATCATTTTACACATTTTACAAGTGTGATTTTAAGTGCAGGAACCCTGAGACAGAGGCTGTGTGTTACAGAGTGAGTCAGCACTGAGGCGAGCTGCCTTCATCTCAGGGGGAGCCTAATAATGAGTCAGTCGCAGTCACCTTGTCGCTGTCGCCCCGGGCTCGGCCATCCACCCTCCTGTGATGAATCACGAAATTCACAAAAACGATTCTCAACCTAAACCCTGTGCGACCATTTCTCATGTGGAATGCCAATTTTGTCGCGCTTGTCCTTGGCAGCACCTCCGCTCTGAACTCCCAGGGCACAACAGTTTCACACTGCACAATTATAGTAATAATACATGGTGTTCACTGTACTACATACTTTAGATGAGAGGCTCGTGCAATACCTGATTACTGAAGAAACTCTTTGATGTACAGCATGCACTATCTCTGTTGTGTCTGGTTTCCAAGCGTCAAACTCACTGTATTCAAACCTATTTTGTCCCAAACGTGTTACAGGAATATTTTGAAATAAACGCATCTTTCCATAGACTGACGGCTTGTCTTTTTTTGGTGGAGAATATTATGTATATGCCTGATTAATTGTTGTCTATGTGTTTCTGACGACCAAAAAAATACAGTCTCCAAAGAGTCTGGAAAGTATACTCTTACTTCTTGTTATGTAAGATATAAAAATCTAGAAGACTTTCACCCAGGGAAAGGCTATATATTGATTTCAATAACCATTTTTACCTTTATTTTATTATAATTTATTTTCTGCGAGTGTTTTAAAGAGTTTGTTTTGGGGGAGTACTTTCTGAATGACACTCGTTATCTTCCACCTGTTGTCCTAATTATCCAAACAGTTCACACCTGTGACTGAATGCATAAAAGGTCGGGCTCAGTTTTTGTCTCCTGGTTTGTGCCCTTGCTGAAGACCTGCCAAGGTTGGGTTTTTGTTTGATGAACATGTGACCAAACCTTTTATCACAAGTCCCCATGACATCCTGCTTTTCTACACACATGTACCTTAAATTTGCTTTTTTCATGTTTGAATATTTTATTGTTTTTTCTTCACCAGTGTTTGTCAAATGCATCCCAAGATTTACTTGTTAAACACTCAACAGCACTTTGGACCAAGAGCAAATATCTGCCAGTGAAACAAGTTTGTCTCTCTATCCAGTTGCTCTCTCCTTATCCTGACTGGCTTTTGTCTCCAAAAAAACCTTACATGCAGAAAAGCAGAACTCAAAGCTTTAAAACTGGAGTCCACAAACCAACGGGTGACGTCCCAGTGGCTATGTCCATTATTTTTATACAGTCTAAGGCCATCATCAATGCAGATGAGATGATTTTTATTGGCAGGGGGCCAAGTTAAAAGCTCAGCCACTTATTCCACACCAACTGAATTTGAGATTTTAATGACCACAAATGAAGACTTCGAACACTTCTTCCTCAAAAAAAAAAAAAAAAAAAAATCTAATACAGCAGCTGCAGCTAAACAGCGTGAGGTGTGATGGGAAAAGACTGCAGAGCGTGTTAATAGGTAATGTGAAGTGATGTTAAGTAATTTGATGCGTTAATGCGTGTCTAATATACAGAAAAATATAGACACATTTTTATGTCTTAACAGTGCTCATATATTTTGATATAATTTGCTATATCTTCTTACGGAGATGCAATCTGATGAGGCCCAAACGCACTTGGCAGTAACACAAAATCAAACCCAAAAAATACTGTATGGACTGGAAAGAAATGTTGCTTATACTTGCAATATTAGGCTGAGGTTAATCGAATTGCTGACTGTAAAGTGACTTCTGATTCACGTAATCTCCTTTATTCAGATGGAGCTATGATGGGATGTGAGTCCCATAAATGCAGCCTATTACATCTTTAAATATATTAAATGTATTCATAAATCATCGCATAATGTATCCACGTAGATTCATTTCTTATTAAAACTGACAACCCAGAGTCCTGCATGGGTCCAGTTTTCAAGATCCGCCCCGACCCGACCCGGCGACGTACAAACCCGCACCCGAACCGCAAACCCGCGCATCAGGCCAATTAGTACCGCAACCCGGTCCGACCCGTTGAAACACGACCCGCAGCCCGACCCGTAACCCGGATTTAAAGTAATCATTTTGGGTCATATTGGCTGAATATTGAACAGCATATCGCCACAGTTAAGGTGCCAGTGAGTAAACAACTACCTAAATGAATCAGCTCTCACAATAAAATCCTGACTTCAGTTTAGAGCTTAGATCGGGCCCAAAAAATCCAGCCCGACCCGGCCCGAGCCCGTGCACGTTATGTTCGGACCGGCCCGTCCCGTCCAATTAACTGTAATTATGGGCCAGAGCCCGATTTAAACCCGACATTTTTCAATAAGTTGGCTGTTATAATTAAGAGTATTAAACCACAAGTCTTGTTATTTGAATGACAGAAACATAGGATCTTAATGAATGGCGCAACACGGAAGCATGATTAGGCTATGTAGGCCTGATAAAACAG
>NC_065512.1:17734000-17743411 GCF_006386435.1 Epinephelus moara | reverse complement strand
TTTTACGAAACGGGGGAAACAAACGTGAACAAAAAGGTTCCATAATTCATATTAAATTCAAAAGATAACGAAAAGACAGCTACAAGTGAGAGGGAATAGTGATAAAGTGGTCAAACTTGGTCAAATCCACAGCCTCAACCCATCCGACACTGTTAGACTGACTCACCAGCAGACATCACTACATGACGGTATACAGTAGCCTATTCAGTACTTTGCCAAACAAAGTCTGCCATTGTTCTGCCACGGTGTTCTTGGCGCAAAGCCAGCATTTATACTTTGCCATGTGTGGCTTATTGCAATCAGGGGCAAATCAGGGGCAAACTGCACTCAGCTGCCAAACTTTATGGGCGTGTTTGCGCTGGTATATCATTAGCGCAATATCCTTTGTGAATAGGACGTTAAGACGGAGCAAACTGCGGGTGCAAGTGAAGTGCAATTCAAGGTGCTATCAGCGGCCGCAGTTCATTCTTTGTGACTTACTTTCTGTCCAGAGCGACGTTCAGCAGTTACGAGCCGTCACGTGTTTTTAGAATCCATCGAGGAGAGAAGTGATCCATCAGGGAAACACTTCAGAAACATTATAAAGTGATAGTTGTACGTTTTATCCACTTATTTCTCAAATACCTACATAATTATTTACTGTTTTGGAAGCGGCGCTTGTTAGACGGTGGCAGCCATGTTGATTCTGTCGTCCAATCACAAATTGTGTTATTAGATGGTGAAACGCGTGTAAACAGCTGAACCAATGACCATTGCGAAATAGCGGAGGCGATCTTCAGAGAGTAAATAATGACCAAGATAGTTATCTGTAGGGTAGTTTACCGAACTAATGACTGATGTGTTTATCTAAAACCCGCGATCCGACCCGCATGTTATTTTTTCCACTCAGATCCGAACCCGGGAAAAAATGTTTTTTTAAAAACCACCCGCAAATCAGCTGTTTTTGCGGGTACCCAACCCAGTGAAATGCCCAGGGAAAACCACAAAAATGGGTAAATGTCTCCCAGTGAAATGCCCAGGGAAAACCACAAAAATGGGTAAATGTCTTTTCAGAGCCAGAGTCACGATGTGTTCAGTATCTGCGATGTTATAAAGAAAATTGCAGCTGCCAAAGAATCAAAGGGCAATGCACAACATTTGCTACGATGATAATACAAATCCACAATGTGTAATATTTAATACATATCTGGGTGGAACAGGTTAAGATAAATGATAGAGCGTGAGGCGAAATGGTATCTTTAATACAGACAGACGTCCAAACGGGGTCTGATCACCATCTCCTTATGCAACAGCCTCTGAATAATCTGTGCCTCAACGTCCATGATTTTATTCACAAAAGGACCCACAATGCTTCTCCTCCTGTTACATGCTCAGCAGGTGATCAGCCTCACGCTTTCATGAAGCAAACCTGCCAGCCAGCAGGTTCGCAGAGTATGTTGTTGTTGGGTTACGCTGAATTGGCTGGTTTCCCTCATCTCAGGCTTAACATACTCAGAGTTTTCACTCATCCCACTTTCTGAAATAGGGCCCTGGTAAGTTGATTTTGTTACCTTTGACCAGACATAGGGCAGCCTTAGCTAGCTGTTATCTATAGCCTGAGATTCAAGCCTTAGCCACTTGATACTGGAAAATGCTTTAAACAGGTTGTTTGTACTAAAAAAAATGGTTAAAATAATCTCACAGAAGAGACATTTGTTTGTTGTTTTAAGAAAATGAATTGTTCAGGACTCATCTGTAGAAAAAAATAACTTGATAACGATGCATTATTTTTACTCCATCCTTTCCCCTTCTTCACTTTCTCTCCTGACTCCTCAGACACTCACTTTGACACACTGACGATCACATCCTTGATGAAAAGACATATTTAATCAGTGTCTTGTGAATTCAGACGTAGATGTACAGAGAGCAGCATCACTGTCCTGCACATAAAACACACACACACAGTATTCCAGAGAGTGTACACCATTGTTAGAAGATGTGAGATATAAATATTAGACAGGCGAAGAGTCTCCCAGTTCATACAGTAAAAAGACTTTTTGTACAAAATAGTAAAACATATTTCTGCTTTGAAAATATTAATAATAATAATAATAATAATAAAACATACAGATAGACAAGACACAGGAATCAATATGATTGTAATGTACTGTATGACCCGTTCCATTTAGTGACCTCTTTCAATAATGCTTCACATCAGCACACACACACACAGACGCACTCACACCTCTGGAAACAGGACTGAATGAGTTCAGGTAGGAGTGTGTGACATGTTAAAAATAGAAGATCGGTCGGCTGCGACTGAGGAGGAGAAGGATCAAAGATGGCTGAGAGTCCGTGTTTTATGATTGGCAGCTCTGGCCCGCTTCCTGCTGTAGCACCATCTCGTCCTTGCGGACGGGTAAGGTGTCAATGGTGGTGAATAATTCAGCCGCTGTGATCGGGAACGGGTAGCGCTGCTTGTCACTGCCCTGCTTGTCTACCAGCACCATTTGGAAGGACCTCTGAGGGATCTGGAGCAGTAACCTGGGAAATGAACACCAGAGCAGTGAGCAGCAGCGGTGGTGGAAACAAATATTGTACTTTTTACTCCACTACATTTATCTGACATCTGTAGTTTTTAATTACAATTTTGGTGGTACTGGTGGTGGTACCAAATTGAGCAAATTTGTGTGACGTATTTCAAAAAAATATGGGGAAAAAGGCAATGAGCAACTTGGTATGAAATGTCCTACAAATATCAAAAAAATTAATAGATTTAGAAAATTATTTGAAAAAAAAACTTGGGAAAAAAGAAAAATTATATTTATTATATTTATTGATATATTTAAAATTAATATTATATATTTAAAATTATGGTACAGAATTAATGTAATTTTTTTGCACTTTTTTTCAGGTGTTTGCATGTTTGCTTTTAACTTCTTTTTTTTTTTTTTTTTTTTACTTTGTTTTTAATTTTTTCTTTTTACCAATTTCTTGCAATTTTTTGGGTTATTTCTTCTTCCCATACGTTTGAAAGAAATCAAGATATTTGCTCAGGTTTTAAAGGGTTAAGAATGGGTTTGAAAGCAGGACTTGTACTCGTTGGGAAATATTTTCATAGTGTGGTATTTGTACTTCTACTTAAGTAAAGAATCATAACGGGGCGTCGGTGGCTCAGTGGTAGAGCAGGCGCCCCATGTACAAGGCTGTTGCCGCAGTGGCCCGGGTTCAACTCCAGCCTGAGGCCCTTTGCTGCATGTCTCTCCCTCTCTCTCTCTCTCCCCCCTTCACACTTCACTATCCTATCAATTAAAGGCAAAAAATCTTTAAAAAAAATAAAAAAATAAAAAATAAAGGATCGTAACACTTCTTCCAACAAGTGTTGGAAGTGTGTGTGTGTGTGCGTACCTGAGCTGCAGGGACAGTGCTGGAGGGAGCAGCCTGTGTCGAATTCGGCCAATCTGTGCAGGGTAAGTCCCAACCAGCTCAATTACTGTGACGTGCCTCAGGTCCAGTCCACACTGAGCGTGCTGAGAGAAAGACACAGAATGAGAAGCTGATCTATAAGTTCTGCTGTTTTATGGCTTTGTTATTGATTTCTATGCAGGCGAAAGAAAGCTGAGCACAGTTTATTTCACAGTGGATGTAAAACTCCAAGGCTGCGACTAACGATTATTGTCATGATTAATTAAAGTCCCCCTCGACTGAGAGATGAGATTTACTCACTGTTTGACCTTCACTGAGTTCTACACCATAAGGCTGTTTTCACACTCATCTGCTGGAGGAAGGAAAGTTTCTCTCCTTATCTTCAACTTTGTTGGACTCTATTCTCCCATTTTTTTGTGTCTAAGCAACTAATTGGAACAACAACTTTTGAAACCAGTCCAGTACTGAGAGAGGCCGCTGAAGGCTGTAAAACAGGCCACTCAGAGTGTGTTTGCAATGTAATTTACATCCAATAAAAGTGCTTGTTTTCACCATTGACAGTCGGACAACAATATGAAGAGGACCCCTTCAGAGGTCGACCAACTTGTCACAGAGTGGGATCCTTTCAGTTTAACCAGAAACAGCTCTGAAATCGCCATCGTCAAACCCACCAGATTCCATTTAAATAAACATTTTCTCATCATAAAACACACGTAATTCAAAGTCAACAAAAACATCTTGGTTCGTCTTTCCACTGTCCCAACAATCACCCACTCTGGTTTGGTTGAAATAAACCCTTAAGTTAGTTAGATGTGAAAATATGCTGACTCTAAATGCACTAAAATTACTGCTCTGAGTCTGAGTTAAGGGAGGTGGATGTTTGAGTGTGATTTGAAGGTCAATCATGGCCCAATATGCACCTTCACAAGTGTGACGTGGAAACTTTAAACCTCCAGGTCACAAACAATGACAGTGGACCTCTCAGTGAAGTAGGAGACATCTTGTGTCCAGCAGTTGAACTTCTGAAAATGCGCAACATTTCCATATTAATAGATTCTGGATTGTTCACTGAGGGAGAAGGAGTAAATGTAATTTTTAAGATTAAGATCATTTAAATGTCCAGTGTGCAGGATTTAGGGGGACATATAACATGTATGTTTTCCTTAGTGTATAATCACCTGGAAATAAAGCTCTGGCGAAGGTTCAGCCAGGAAGACAGTACTTTTTAATGCTTAGACTGTAACCTTCTTCCTCACCCTGACATTCACTCCTTTCACGTATGCTCACGCTCTATTCCTGGCTGTCAGTGTTCGGGACTGTCAACTGAGTCATCAGCTGATCTACAATCAACCAATAGCACAGCGTCATCTTAGCGCTCCTCATTTTAAATATGGTTCTTTCTCTGCCCACAGTCCTGTCATGCTGCTGCTGTGCGTATCCCCCACCTTCCCATCACCACCTTGTCTTCTCGGATGCAGCCTCTATTCGCCTCATCAACCAAAGTCTTCATTCACCACCACCACCAGTGTCTGGACTCCATGGGGGGATTTATCTTGCTGCTGCTCAGATGTCCAACAATCACAAATAATCTCCCTCTGGTGACTAAGTGCCAAAGACTTCTGTTGAATCTTATCAGCACAAATCATCTGTTAATCTGTACACTTGTATTCTGCATTAAACTTCATCTTTATTTCATTCCTCTGTCTCTCCTGATTGAAATGAGAATGTGTTTTAGTTACTTTAGAATCAGTCTTTTATATCTACACAGGGAGCAAGTCGTCGTTCACAGAGATCGCCATGTTGCACTAGGGTGTTTTTACAGTAACAGACAAACCAAACAGTCTCTCGAAAGGGCTCTTCACATTTTTGCGTCAGCCACCATAGTAAGCAGTCACTCCACGATGAGCAGCATCGGGAAAAACTGATTTTTAAACATGAAACTGCTTTACTCCGTGTTCACCTGTTTAGATTGCAGGGTCCATTTTTTTGGTATATCTGGGACCAGTTGCACAAAACATCTTTCAGTTTTCTCCATATGTATGATACTTACGGCTTAATTTCTCCTTAGCTGAGGGACTTACACAGTTGCACAGAATCACTTTAAAGGTTTCCCTAGTTACAAAAAAGCGTTAACTCATTTACTGCATTGAAAGAGATTTTACAGTGGTAAAAGTTTCCATGTTTGTTTGCTTGGACTCAGGCTTGTGATGCCTGTTATCGTCCCACAAAGTTACCTTATAGTTAGTGAAAAAATGGCAGAGGTAAAGAGGACAATAAAACCATATTGGTCAGAGGAGGAAAAGATTATACTTCTGTAGGAATAAAATCATAGAAGGCACAAACTACAACGTAAATTTGATCTCCAAATACCAGAAAACAGAAAACTACTATAGGAAGAAATTGCAATGAAAATGAATTCAGTCAAATCTAAAGTGTAAAATCAAAAGTGTGTCCCCCGGGTTCTCCTGGCTGCAGAAAGCTCTTTCATTTATTACCATAAACTCGGTCATGTTGCAGTTAAGATAGAGTCTGAGGTCCCTTTTTTTGTTTTGTTTTTGTTTTGCCTCGCTTTGGTTGCTAAGGTCTTTTGTGCAACAATCTAGGGATTCCTTAAGTATAAGACAAAGACAAGGAAAAAAACAAAAATTGTTAAGTGAGCATTTTAAGGAAACCTTAAAGAGAAGACTTAAGGGTGTTTTGTGCAACCAATTTTACTGTGAGGAAACCTTAACCAGGACTTAAAGGAATATGTCAATTTAAGGTATTTTGTGCAACCGACCACTGGATCTTAAGTTATCAAAATATAAAGGTGAGCACACATTAGCAGGTGCTTAGCGGCCCGTCTCTAATGAGTTGAACAGCGTCAGAAGAACACTGATTTGTAACACGAAACTCCTTCATTCAGCGTTTTTACTGCTTTTAATCACCTTGTGCTTTTGTTTTAGAGAGGAAGAGACCACTGCGGATAATTCTGCTAATAATAAAAATGTCCTGAACAATGAACACTGAAGGAATTCTAACCAGGAGAAGTTTTAGCTGGTTACAATCTGAAATCCTCACCACTAGATGCCACTAAATCCCCATAAATCCTCCACACTGCTCCTTTAAAACAGAGAAAGGCAGTAAATCCTCAATCCTTGATCAACTAATCGATTAATCAGCTAATCAATTCTGCTTTGAGTCGCACAAACAACTCTCAACCTGACAGATTCCACGACTGATCACTCAGGTTGTTCACAAACTTTTAACACGGTGTCATGTTTCAGATGATAACCTGTCACTTTAAAAGGTCAGGCGTTTTAAAGTCAGCTCTGACTTAATGGTTTCTGACGAGCCGTGGAAACATCCAGCCCCAGAATAAACCTTATCAAAGCTGGTGTCAGTATCATTTATTCATCTCCTTGACATTTTCTGGACCCCCCCCTCTATTTTTATCTTTTTATTTATTTGTCTCACTGCTTTGTCCCACAGAGGCAGCAGAGCGAGAATGACAACAGCAGCGGAGACACAAATCACTGCAGCACTGACTTCCATCGCTTCTCCCCTTCGTCTCCGTCACCCCACATACAGCTCATGTTCTCCCTGCGAGTCGTGCCTCACCTGTAAGTTAGTCATCTGGAAGCGGTAATTATGATTGGCAGCCGTCGGGGCCGAGATAATGAGGAGCCGTCGTTTCTCATAGAACTGGTCCAGCAGAGCGGCAGCCGTGCGCACTCCCACGTTTATGTTCATGGCTGTGATGACATTGAATGTACAATTAAGTGAAATGACAAGATATGACACACAGGACAGGAGGACAAGATTTAATACAACACAGTGAGATGCCGTGTTAGTTGATTCCTGAGTGCTGAGCAGACATCGTTCACCATCGAATTCACCAGTGAACTGAACCTGAAACATTGAGTATGAATTACTGATGGTTTGTTGCAGCAGTCTCTCCTATCCGCTACTTTTTCATGTCTCACAGATACAGACATTCAATAGAAGGGCGTCCACTATTGATTTGTCAAATCGATGGATGGCACAGTGGGCCCATTTTTTCCTTCACTGAGCTTCTCACATGGACCCAGCTGAGCACAGGTAGGCAAACTTTACACAAGGCTGTTGTGTTTACTGACTATACGGCACAAGACAGCACTCAATAAAATGAGTCTGAGCTCAGAGAACGAGACGTAAAAACACTCAATCTGAGCCTTAAACCTGCCTGATCAGTATAAAAGTAGCCAAATTTTATATTTTCTGTGTCAGACTGGGTATCTTGTAAACCCAGAGCTTCTCTTTTATGTCCTGTGGCTGTTCACGAGTCCAAAAACGATGTATACATCTGAAGTAGGGCTGGGTGATATAAATATTGTACTATTATTGTCATTAATATATGCATGGTTTTTGTTTTTGCTCGTGTCCAAAGTTTTTCTTTTTATGAATGTTTTGGAGTTATCCCTCCTAATTATTCGCAAGGCTGCAGTATTTGGGGCAAACCCTGAAGCCTGCAGACTTTAATACTTATTATTAGATATTCTTTTGATTATGTCAAGGATGCAGTTTACACAAGGGAATGGAGTAAGCAGATTAAAGTGAGTGTATGAATGTATGAAAATTACTTGTAGACTGAAACTACAAACAAAACCATAGGTCCATAAAACAAAGTGAAACTGAATATTAAGGATTTTAGGATTTTATTTTTTTGTCCTTTTTCTGAGTGAGTGTGTAATTAAAAGGAGATATAAATACGTTTCAGAAAATATAGTATTGTACATTCATGTTATTGTGTGTGTGTTTATCTGCGTGCAGTACGTACCTGTGCAGGTCGTGTCTGTGCCGGACCAGGTGAGTCCGTACTGACACACTCTGGCAGGGCTGCCCTGAAGCTCGTAGCCACCGGTGCACTTGAACTCACAGTTGGCACCGTAGTTGTCTTTGTCACTGTCACACTTCATGTAACCGTTGTCCGGGGGGAACAGTGGGCTGCAGCGGCGCACTGCACAGACACAAAACACAGAGGAACATTGGCAGTCTTAATATTGTATTGAAAGACAGTTTTGAATATTCAATTTACCTGCTGTGCACTGACTAAAAGACATGTAGGTTACACGAGTAATTATTTCTGCATAATGACTTTTACTTGAACACTTTAAAGCTGAAGTGCAGAACTTTTGTCGCCCCCCTCTGGCACTGAGAGTAACTACACAAACTCTGGTGTTTCATGCTTTTATTGTTTGCCTGCAGGTGAGCTTGCTGCATCTTCCCCGCCCCCAGGAGCGCACTTTTGAAGTCTGTTTTTGCCTTGAGATCCCTTTTTTTATCTGGAGCATCCACTCCTTGCTGCTGCTCCATCACTATGGTCTCTCCCCCCTTCTTTTTTCTTTTCTTTTTATCTTTATTTCAAACTGTGGGCATACATACACAGTATCAACAAAAAGCAGCAAAATCCAGCCCCCAGTCACCAGAGGAACATGCTGTCATGGACTGTATAAATAATGGGTGTAGCTACCCTGGCGTCCCTTGTTGGGTTGTGGACTCTTGTTTTAAAGCCTTGAATTCAGCATCTTGGTTTTTTTTTTAGCCAGTAGTGACCATATTTGGAAAAGAGGCTGGAGCTGTGGAAAAAATTCACACCCTGTACAGTTGTCATCAATGTTAAAATTAGCTTTAGAGTCAAACATTTTGTACCAGGCTGTAAACATGTTTATTCCTGTTGTAAAGTTGTGCATTGTAACATGGGGGTCTATGGGGATTGACTGTTTTGGTGCCAGCCTCAAGTGGCCATTAGATGAACTGCAGTTCTTGGCTTCATTTTTCAGCCTTTGAGGTTACCGCTCAGTTTCTGCAAACCATCAATCAATCAATCAATTTTATTTATAAAGCCCAATATCACAAATCACAATTTGCCTCACAGGGCTTTACAGCATACGACATCCCTCTGTCCTTATGACCCTCGCAGCGGATAAGGAAAAACTCCCCAAAAAAACCCCTTTAATGGGGAAAAAAAACGGTAGAAACCTCAGG
>NC_065512.1:17699144-17733878 GCF_006386435.1 Epinephelus moara | reverse complement strand
TACTTTTGGAGACTTTAGGGACCACGAGTAACCCTGCGTTCTCAGAGCGCAGTGTTCTGGTGGGATAATATGGCACTATGAGCTCACTAAGATATGATGGAGCTTGACCATTTAGAGCTTTATAAGTTAACAGTAGGATTTTAAATTCAATTCTGGATTTTTTGCCACAAGTGCATTACATTTGCATCTTTCATATATATCATATCAATGTGTCTAAAGTGATGTAATGTTTAAGCTGACTTTGTCAGGAGGTGGAGAGGATGGTGGATGGCGTGGCACCTAAGCGAGAGGCCTACCAAGCTGCAGACAAATGCATAATGCTGTTCAAGACTGACAAAACACAAACCCAGTTGTGTTTTAGCAAGTCATCGCTGTGTTTCCATCTGCTTTTTGGTTTCAAATGTGGGTGTTTTGTGGCGATCCGTCAATGTGTTTCCACCAGGGATAGTGTGAAATATCACTGCTTTTCCTGCTGGGACTGTGCCCCCACGGCGTGGTATTTTAAGCCATAAAATGAAATAAAAGTGATTTTGGTGTTAAAACATAACGTTCCAGTGTATCTGCTCCATAATAATGTGCAAATGGAACGTATCCGTGATTTGCTGAAACTTTTGCCGTCTTTCTAGTGATAGGGTTGCTGAATCATGCACATACAGACTGTGTTGAGAAACTAAAGTTAACAAACAAAAAAGATGAGACTAATGAAACAAATCGAGCATAAAACAAATAAATGAATCTCTCCCCTCTTTTGCTGCGGCTGGTTGACATGAAATGAATCACTTCTGGTGCGCGGGAAAGTTGCCACAAACATCAGACACCCAAACTTTGGTATCTGAGCAATACAGATAGCTTCCCTGGCAACAATATGTTGTGAACTCATTTGGCAAGGGCTTAAATGTAACAGATGTTCTTTTATATGTTAAAACTCCCACAGTCCAGCTTTTAGTATATTTTGATGCTTTTGTACTGAAGCCAAAGAAAAATTTTAAATGCATGACTTTCACTTGTAATAATGTATTTCTGCAGTGATGTATTATTGCTACTTTTACTTAAATAAAGGATCATCTACCACTGAAAATAATCAGAAGTCAAATAATGTAGCACAGTCTCTATTTTTCCCAATGTTAGTACCAAGTTACAAAGCACTTTCCCCTGATTCCTGGCAATAACACAAAGTGTGACTGACACTCCTGCTCCACACACAGAGTATCAGTAAGCTTTTGTAAACTCACCTCGCACTCTGACAGTGAAGCGACAGGATCCTTTGTTCCCTGCACGGTCATACACAGTGTAGGACATCTTATGGAGCCCCTCTGGGAAATCTGATTTTGAAGGTTTCCCTTTCAGGACAACACTGAAAAAGACAGGCTGTGTTTTAATCTTTCACTGTGATCTCTGTGTTCAGACTGGGATAACCAACAGGACGAAAACAGACTGAGTGCACTGAAGCGAAACGGGATAAAAAGCTTAAAAGGGTGGCAGAGATGAGACTGACTCTGTAAGGATGCCATCTGCAGTGTCTACACCCTCTGGTGTGTCCCAGGTCACCCTCGCTGTCAGTTTTCCTGGTTCTGCCCACTTATCCTTCACATTAGGACACTTGATTTTTGGAGGATCCATATCTAGAGAGACAAAGAAAGAAAACTTAAAGAAAAAGAGGCCACATTTAAATATGAAGTAATGCTGGGACACTACTGTAGGCTGTAAGCAAGTTAGTTGGACAAGCTGACAATTGCTGTTTACATAAGAGCAGATAAACACACTGTTCTTGTGTTTTTATCACCACCAGGCGTAAGTCTGGAGGGTATCATGCGTTTAAGTCGTTTGTGTGCATGTATCAGTGTGTGTCTGCAGCTAATCCCGCAAACTACTGGACCAATCAGCCTCATATTAATCTTCACTTACTGTTGACCATGCATGTTTTAAAAGATTTGTTGCTCACTGGCACATGAAGCCAAAAAAACTCAATTTCCACGGTATGAAATTACCTGGATGTGCTGCATTGTGGGGCCCGGAAAGCAAGTGCACTAAAGACTTGCAGCCGCTGAGCATGACAAGGCGGCCAACTTCCACCAGCCTCATGGCTGATTTTCAGTTTAGCGCTTCGCTAACTTGAATGGGGATCAAATTATTTAGTCTTGTAGCTCTTTTAGACATTGGAAATGTCATCAGATCAAATGGATCAATTCCGATAGTGAAACGAGTAATTTCACAAGGGTTGTGACGATTAAAAAAAAGTTTCCACTGATTTGTCTGTTTTAATAGTGTTTATTGATGTGATTTCCTTCTGTGTTGTGCTGTAGCCTACAGTCAGGCCAGCCGTTTTCTGAATGAATGATTAGAGAAAAGTAAAATCAAACATTGACTGAGGAAATTACTGCAAGGTAATTATGACATTAAATCAGGAGTGAACAAATAATGTTTTCTTCTTCATTTATTCATTCAATCTTGAGGGCTACTTTAATTAAATATTGGTCAAATTGTGTACATAACTGAAATAGTGAAAACAGTATATGTCTTTCAGTTTTCCATTCATACCAAATTTATGCAATTTCAAGACTGTTAAGGGACCACAGCATGAAAAATGTATTCAAACACACCATTTTGAAAAAAGGCAATATTTCCTTTTCCCTCGCCAAAATTTTGCTTAATTTTGGAGCATTATTTGGCTATCATATCAACAACATAGCATACTATAGTTGGTACCAATTAATGCCTTAGGTCCTCTAGTTTAATATGATACCCGTGTCTTCACTGTAGCTTTAAAACTAAGCCCGATACAGCAGGTTTTATTTGCTAAAAATCACTTTTATCTTTATAATAAGATTTTATCTAGATTTCAGAAACAGTGGCTGTTAGCATGTAAACTGTATCTGCTCTGCAACACAACGTGGCTTTGTCAAAATTAGACAAGGCTTGTGTTTTTATAAACCTCTGTGATGCTTCTGAAACATGCTGTGACAGGTCGTGTCTAGAATGGCCATGACCTGCTGCTTCAATCTACTCAGTGCACTTTTCTAATTGGTTTTGGAAAAGCTAAAAGACACCACCCTCAAAACTCTTTAGATGCCACGTATCCCTTCCTACAGCCCCAATCCTGCATTCCAGTGGCACCTTTCTTCAACAAAACACCTGGACTTTTCACCGTGAAATAAAATGTCTGATGATCCGAGACACTGTGAGACAGCTAGACGTGATCTGGCCAAGGACTTGGTTTCAAGATTTAAAAAAACAACACAGCATCATTCCTTGCAGGAGACTCAGTGCCACTTCACAAACAGAATTAGTGAGGTCGTGACGGCTGTGATGCGGTGAGATCTGAATGAGTCTTCACACAACACAAACCCTGTGATTGTGACCAAGGTCGCTGGATGATTCAGCCATGTATATGATCACCTACAGTAAATGCAGGCCTCATAGTTCATTTTCAGACTGACAAATATATAACATTTTCTGGTGATGACTGACTAACTACAGTATGTATTTGTTTGTGTGTCTGTGTACATGTACATGTCTAGAGGCTTATTTCTTTCCAAACATCAATCACATAACCCTGTATTATGAGGAATCGTCTGCAGTCTGCAGCTGACATCGGCCTTAAGCAAGTAATTACCTGCTACATGTATTTTTGCAGCTCAGTAGTCTGCAGGCTCCAGTCCTCTGTGGGAGATGAAATTATGCACAAAATAACAACACACACTCAGTCTTACCGACGCAGGTTGGGACTGCGGCGCTCCATGACTTGGTGTGCTGGCAGGTCGCCGTCTTCTGACCCTTCAGACTGAATCCAGACGAGCAGAAGAACTCACAGCGAGAGTTGAAGTAGGAGCCGTCTGAACACTTGTAGCCGCCGTTAGCGGGCATGCTCAGCTTGGGACAGCGGATCTCTGCCAGAGAAGGAGCTCAGTGTTGATGCAAGACTTACTTTGAGTTACAGGATGATTCACTCAGTTTAATTTGGTTCAGGTACATGCCATAAATTAAGGTTATGCTTCTTTTTAATAATACATTGCACTGGTCTGTCTTTGTCTTTTATTAAAGTCATACATCAACCACTCTTCTTTGATATGTTGGACGTGATTCATTGTTTTTAATTTCAAAGTTATTCCAACATTAAACTGACAATGAGAATCCTTTAATCTGACCTGATTATAGATCAGCAGTGGTAATTCATAAGAGCAGGCCTGGATGTATTAAGAAAACTGGATAAAGTATTGGAGGCCTATGACAGTTGTTCAGTGGTGCATGAAGCCAAAATGGTTCACTTGGTGCATTTAATAATACCCAGATGATGCAGGGATGATCAGCACTACTTCCATAGAGCGACTTATGACAGGTGCGGCCGAGCAGCCAACTTCCAGTTTAGTGCTCAGCTAACTTGAATGGGGTAAAAATTATTTAATCGTTTTTCTTTTTTACTTTTAGTAGGTACTGCAGCTGCCCTTAAAAAGTGCGTACTGTTGTATGCAGTATGCACACAATCAGGACATACTACTGTCTTATAACGTTACACCCTGAACTTTGACCCTTTTGCTTTTATATCCGTTATATCTATTCACCAGAGACGAAGATCAACATAGAGCTCTGCTGTTGTTACTTTGCGATGTATGTAGTTCAACTTTAAAGTTATAACTGCACAGGTTGTAGATTCTAACATATATTTGCGACAGTGAAATTACATCTGCAGTTCTCTGTCATTGTTATTTTTATAGTTATCTTTATTTTGTTTGCTTAATCAATATTCCTATTATTACTATTCAACAGCTCATCAGTTACTTGAATGTGCTGTCATCCGTCACTGCAAGTTTGCAGCTCTCAGGTATTTTTGGCATACTGCATTTGACATACTATGTATTGGGACATACTAAATCTTTTTCTGGCATACTATATAGTATGGTAGTATGGGTATTAGAACGCACAGTTCTTTGTCATCAGAGAGACCATATCCCCTTTTGGGTGAAAACAAGCTCTGTAAAAGTTCCAGTGCCAAATTGGAAAATTAGTGACACCATGCCAAAGCTGCTGGGATGTATTTTGCATGTCAAAAAAAAAAACACAATTTTTTTTACTTCCCCGGAGAGCCAAGGACAGTAACAGAAGACATCTGTGGCTTCAGGCCATCTGCAGAGGGGATAAAAATGGTAAACTGAGGGACCCGACCAGAGTAGCTGGCTCTGAAACTAACAATCTAACATTCAGCGTGAATTATCCACAACTTCTGTTAAATTTTTTTGTGGGTACAACTGAGTGAAACCATGCGGATGCCTTCAAGGACAGATTGTCTAAAGGTTTGTGCTGCTATCCCCCTTATTTAAATAGCTATCTCATCTCTGTCCTCTCTTTAACAGCCAGTTTTGTTTTCAGACGTCATATGAACCAGTTCTTTTTTTAAGTATGACCCCACCTTAATGACAGTAGCAGCGGCAATCATTTGTAATTATTATCCTGAGTTACAAGGGAATGATTTAAAGTAGTGTCCTGTGGTGTAAATACTGTTTTCAAAGAGGCACAGAGAACAGACTGTAGGGAGAGGAAGTTGATCTGTGCAGTTGTTTACAAATTATTTGTACGAACATGAACCAATTTTCAAAATCCCAAATGTCAGATCTGGATAAAGAATATCCACAAAAACAAAAGAAAGCAAACTCCCTCCCCTGATGGAGCCAGATGTGGTTTAAAGCTGTTAGTTTAGTAAAAGACGTAGATCTCCTATTTCCAGGACCAAGAATGAACTTGCTCAAAAATGTAAGAATTATCGTCAGGAATCCCCATGAGTCAAACCTAGTACGTAGGTGCATGCATGAGCACACATATGCATGTGTATGTGTCAGTTTTTACCTCTGCAGGCGTAGTTAGAGGACCAGTGTTTGCTGGCCATACACACCACCTCTGAGCTCTGGGACTCATATCCCTGCTTGCATCGGATTTTACAGCGAGTGCCCATGACGTTCCTGTAGTGTTCTCCTCTGGGTGTGCGACAGCTCACGTCCCCATGTTTCACCTTAATGGGCGCGCACCATGGTGTCCCTAAAAATTGACGAAAGACAGTTACATTGACCTTTTCTTTACTGCATCAAGGCAGTTATATGGTTTTTATGGTCCGGCCTTGGAGTGGGAAAGTATCAGTATTCAATAATAAGCACTTACCTGAAGACTATTAAAGCTTAGACAGACTTCCTTTATAGGTGTGAAAATGCAAAAACCCGCCCATCATCTGAGTTCAGACAGATACGGAGGATTTTTTATTACCTTATCTGCAACTTCCCATAATCCAACAGTGTCTCGTGAGGCAGAGAGGATAGTCACACTTGAGGAAAAGACAGATAATGATGTGTGGAGAGCACTTAAGTTTAAGAGTGTGTGCGTGATTGAGTGAGAAAATTTCCACACAGATAAAGATCTGTGTTGAGAGTGCGGCTCTTTACTGATACTTATCACACCTACTGGTCTTAAGCATCAGCTGTTCGTTGCGCTGTCCCTGGATTTAGTCTGTCCATAACATGACATTGATCAGACTGAACATAGATGGATCAGTGGGGCTCTAAGGGGCTTCCTACAACTTAAAGCTTGCAGCTTCCACTGCCTCAATTCCCATCATGACAAGTTTCAAAACCTTTTTACATAAAATACACTGAGCCTCAAATGAATCGTCTTGTACCGTATTTTAGCCACGCCCGAAATCTTGGTTAAATAGCCACTTTACCGTAAAGTGACAGCTAGCTAGATGGTGGATCCTCTGCTCTGAACATACTGGGTACAAAGGATAGTTGTGGGGTCATCTATCCTGATCTGCGTGACGTTAGTGTGAGAGGCATTTGGTAAATTGTAAAAAACACACACAAAAAAAACAAACAAAAAAAACATATGTTGCCAATTATTTGGAAATTTCACAATACAATATCTCAGCTTTTTTTTTTAAGAATTTTGAAATTTTTTAAGACATTTTAGTACCAATCAGGGCCTTATTTTTAGATTAATGCCTTCAGTGCCTTTTAGTAAGCGTAATGAGCTTTAGAGGTACTGGTGGGTTCATTTTTGTTACCTTTAGACAGAACCAGGCTAGCTGTTTCCCCTGTTTTCAGTCTTTATGCTAAGCTAAGCTAACCAGTAAAGATAACTTAAAGTTGACATCATACCATGTTAAATTTTTAGTACGCCATTTGGTAAGGATCGTGCTGTGTTACCTGTGTCTTAAGGCCTTTGCACACTGATTCTGATGTATTGTATTGCTCTGTTCACTGTGAAAATGTGCAATATGTGACAAAATGAAAAGACACATTTTCTCCTTTGCCTCTCTCCAATGGACCTCTCTCCAGCTATCTGGCTGTCTCCGCTCCCTCCCTGTCTTGCATTTGGCTCCGCTGCTGCATGAAGGGGCGGAGCTGTCCACCCTCTCTGTCTCCACAACTTCCTCCTCTTAATCATCATCCACCTGAATATTACTATCTGACCTGTTGAACGTGAGCTGCCTGTTTTATGAAATGATTCTGTGTGCCCTGTTCCTCTGTCTTGCTGTGACTGTGTCCCGCAGCCACATTTTCTTCACTGATTCTCAGTCAAACATCTCTGAAGCTTCTGACGGATACGAAAAACGCAGAAAATCAAACCTGTTCTGAAAATTTTAATGACAAATGAAAGCTTCAGACTCAGTGTGCAAACATGATTGACACAACGTGAGGTCATATTCATATTTAGATGTGCGAAAATTTTGGATGAAAAAAAACGAACTGTGTGCAAAGACCTTTACCCCGTCATGTACTTCACAAGATGGCGCCCGCCCCGTCCCACACAATGTAATGTACATATTTTACTGTATCTTCTCATCTGACTCTAATTAAGAAATGTAATAAGTCAAGATGACAAACTATAGAGTGCTGCAGGGAGGACGTTTTTTGTGGACCGATATGGAAGTTAGCGTCACCCTGGTTCCGTTGTCAAAAGGCCTACGGGATTTTTCCATTGGATTTTTGATAACCGCAGACGATAAGCTCTGTGGCAAACAAACGTTTATGAGACTTCCACATTTTGTTCAGCGCAATAATCTGCCCAAATGAACACCACTTTTATGACTTTTGAAGCGTAAATGCAATCACCAGGAGTAAAAGCTGACATTAGGCTAGCTACACCATGGTCACACGACCTAACAATGCCACCTTAACGAGGGTGTAGAGCCGTGTTTGGCATGATGACGTTCTCATTTTGCCACTTGTTAGCAACCGTCTTTTTTAAGATGCATTCAAGATTAATAAGCAGGCTATTTACTGTCGTATTTCATGTGGTAGAACAAAACGTGCAACTCTCTGGAGCTTGTGTGAACCACAGACTTTATTTTAGGCATCTAACCAAAAACCCATTCAAAAAAACCCATTGACTTTGAGACGAGGGAACTGGGAGTGCTAATAGGAGCACTCTCTTCCTTTAAGAGCTATGAGACAACTGCATTTGTTTTTTAACTTTTCTCCTCCCATGGCGGACACCTCTGCCCATCTCTACAACGCTTGTGTAAAAATTCCTTGCATCACGCCAAGTTTGAGGGGCCACAAGGTTCTTACTCAAATACAGAGAAATCAAAATCTGCAGTTTATTTCCTGCTGGCTCAGGAGAAACACTCTGTGGACCGGCGCACACACATGCACACACTTGGCGAGAATGCAGTTTAGGCTAATTTCCAGTTGGAATAAAATTGAGTATTCATTACACAGCAAGCCGCACTCGCTGCCTCTCTCTGTGTGTGTGTGTGTGTGTGTGTTGGCAAAGTCTCCACAACCACTGAGTAAGAGAAAATAATATTTGAGCTTTTACACAAGGGGAGAGTTTGGTTTGGCCGGGACGATAATGTTCCGTGTCTAACTGACCCCGAATTTAAAGCTGGAAGCTACTTTGACGTAACTGAGTCAGTTCACAAAACTGGCTGAACCAACTGTGGTTGAATCATGCCTCCTTAAAGACACAGTGAGATTAAAAATACATTTTTCTAATTCTTTTTCTGTGTCCCTGTGTTAATTGTTGAGTTATATTTTGTCATACTCCAAATATATGTCAGTGACAAAGTATATCAAAATACCTCTCTTTTGTAAAACAGTTAATGCTATCTTGAATTAATTCATTTTGACACATCATACATGCAGTTTAGTCTAATCAAATTATTTGAGTCACCCAGCTACACACTTGACTGTTAGCTTGTGGGCTGGAGTGGCTAGCAGACATAGCAGCTAACAGTAGTGTAATAGATCACAGGTGTGTGTTTGAAATATATGCTCTTTTCTCTTACTGAAAAATGCTAAAATATTTTTGTCATTCGCATATGCATAAATAATTTAATCACTTCTCCTTTGCCCTCCTGTTGCTTCTGAGGGAAGTACGGGTCCCTATAGTGGCCATAACGAGAAACTGAAGGCATGATTTATTAATTCATGCACGGCAGATGCTTTTTGTGATCTGAATTTAATTAAATCCTTCCTATGTTTTGGTTCATTCATGCGCACAAAATAAGCGTATATAGAGAGAGCCAGCACAACACACCCTGCAATCTTCGGAGACTACTTCGCTGGGAGGACGGCCTTTTAAGTTAGCGGGTGTAGCACCTCAAATTCAGGCAGCAAAAACCCAAGCAAAAAGAGTTTCCTCTGCAGGGTGGCTGGGCTCAGCTTTAGAGATAGGGTGAGGAGCTCATACATCCGGAGGTGGGCTCAGAGTAGAGCTGCTGCTGCCTTGGAAAGTGGCCAGTTGAGGTGGTTAAGGCATCTGATCAGGATGCTTTCTGGGCGCCTCCCGTTAGACGTTTTCCAGGCATGCCCAACTGGTAGGAGGCCCCGGGGCAGACCCAGAGCATGCAAACTTTCTGTTGCTGCTGTTACACAGGTTGGACTCAACACAACGCTGTGACCTGAGTCACTGGGGTTCACACTGGCCTAGTGTTGCACGGTATACCGGTACTAAAATAGTACCGTGGTACTAGAGTATTCCAAACGGTACTATACTGCATTTGGAAAATACCAATACTTTGAAATTGATTCAATTCATTAATTTAGTTAATTTATTTTACTCATTTATGCACACAAACACCTTTCTTGTTCCTATTGGAGCACAGATTGCACAAGTGGTGTGTAAGACAACACCTGTATCAACAAGAGAAAGTCTGCCTCGCAAAGGGAGACAACACGAGACAACACCAACTTGGTGAAACATTTGAGCAACCAAACCGTGACGTCTACACGGAACCATGATTTTTTGGTACCGTTACACCCCTACTATTTATTGTTCTAAAGGTTTGTAGCCAAAAGGATTTTTCCTTAGGAAAAGTACCGAAGAGTATGGAAATTCATATTGGTATGGGTACCGAAACAAAGATTTTGGTATCGTGACAACACTACACTGGCCATATTCGAGATTCTACAGCCACAAACTGTCTGTCTCTGTCTGTCTGTGAAGCTGCCACTTTCTCTGTTCCAAAGTAGTAGTTTCCGAGTGGTGGAAAGTACAGGATGTGCTCTGCTGGCTCACACTAATCTCATGCACGGGAGTTAACAAAAATGATTTATAGTAATTAAATTAAGGTGACAAATTATATCTTGTGTGCACTAATGAATAAATCATGGGCTCAAGCTACTTATTTTTTCTCTCTCTGACCTCTCCTGGGCTCTTTAGGGGAGTGTGGGTGCAAGCTAACAGTCCTCAACAGCTCTGTGTTACGCTGTATTGCGATGACTACTTTTGAGCAATTAAAATAAATCTCAAGTATTTTAATAAAACCCATGTTGCAGCTAAACCTCACCCATATAGTCTGAATCACTCTGTAAGACCTCATAAGCTGTTTCACTATGACTGTAGACCAGAGGGACTTAACTGAATCTACATAACAATTAAGGAAAACATATTTCAATAATTTAAGTATGAGTCATCATGTTTCAGAATGAATGCACTGTTTGTATTGTATGTATTTACAATGCCAAACTGAGCACATAGTCACCTTTATATCTACGTGAATACCAGTCCTCGTCATCTCCGTAGGCGTACTGTCCTGACCCTGGGGATGAAAGAAGAGAAGACAAAGCGACTAATACGACGAAAAAGAGCTGCATCCAAGATGTTGGGCAATGTTTGAAACTATTGTCCTGGGCTGACCTTGAGCGCCAAGAAAAGGCTTACAAAATATTGCCTAACTTATCATCTGAACCAGACTCTGCAGGGGACCTAGATCTTTTGGACAGACCACATGCACAAGGAATAAATCACAAAAGATCCTATTTTTTCCAGCTGGTTTGGAAATGTGAATGTTCAACACAAAGACTGTGCTCGATCCAGTGTTTCTTTTTGTTTTTCCTGGGGCCCCCTGTAGCGTTTGGTAGAAATGAGAAAAGAGAGAAACTATTTTGAAACTTTTTGTTCCAAAACAGCTCCCACAGATCATACTTACCATTTTAAGTCAACTTTAAACAGTGAGCAGTTTACTCAGACAGAGAAAAATATATTTCAACCATAAAACAGCAGCATTTAAGAGGAGCAGAAATATTTCTCAGTGGTGGCTGTCGAGCTGGTGGAGGACACAGTTGAGTGATGTTGGTAAAAGACAAATGTGAGGGGAATTGTGATGAGCAAGGAGGATTATCTGAGGGAAGAAGATGAAGGGACGGGGTCAGGAAGAAGTAAAAACAGCAAGGATACAGGAAATAAGTGAGGAAGGGGTTACAGTAGGGGGAAGGGCATTTAACCTTGGCCCCAGGATGTTATGAACCCTGGCGTGAATGTGTCCTCTGTTCAGGATCCACAAGGGAGGAGTGTTCAAGCCTGCTCCTGCTTCATATATCAGCCATATGTTGGTCATTGAACCTGATACTGTGAGCACATCTCGCGTCCCGTTCCCTCAATTCCTCATCATGGCTTTTCTGTCAGTTTAATAAAAGCTGTCTGGACCAAAATGCTGCAAGTCATCCAATACACACACACACAACACACTCTGAGGTTTAGCAGTCAGATCACACAGCATGGATTGTACAGAGCAAACCCACAGACTGAGTGAGTCAGATTTAGCTGTCTAATGGGAAAACTTTAGTGTCTGCTTCTTAATGAAGGGAAGAAGGGAGGAAGAGAAAGGTACTGAAAACTAATTACAGGTGTGTGTGTGTGTGTGTGTGTGTGTGTGTGTGTGTCTCATTCAGAGTGAACAATAGTTAGATTCACATGTGCCAGAAAAATTATCAGTTCTGTATCAACTTGCAGCCATTCCCACCAAACTAGACACAAGAATTCACACACAAAGCTCGTTCTTTGTGACTAACTGGCATGTGTTACCACAAACCTTTACGCACTTATATACGCCTCATGGAGCTGAGTTTTAAAGTTAAGCTCCTTTAGATTATCATGAAGTTCGATACTATTTATGTTTTTATCTGGCCACTTAATGTATTTAGTGGCGGAGTCCGCCATTGCTGCTCTGGATTCAAGTTGCCTTCACGTGAACAGGCCAACCTGAGCACCATACTACAATCAGGAAACAGTAACAGCAGCAGCAGTTTATACCTGCAAATGGTGTTGCCTCCCAAGCGGCAACCTCCAGAGCTGAAAAGTGAAGTGCCAGAAACAGATCCTCTAATGGCCACTTGAGGCTGGCTCCAAAAGTGAGTCAATCCCCAAAGACCCCCATGTTAAAAAGCCCAGCCTTACAGCAGAAATAAACATGTTTACTGCCTGGTACAAAAATTGTGCTTGGTCTCTATACCTAATTTAAACATTCATGACAACTGTATGGGAGATGATTTTTTTAATTAACCATTTAAATAATATTACTGGTTGAAAGAGAAATGTCTCGATCAGCATTTGGTTGTAGTAAAAGACCCTCTAAGTCAGTGGTTCCCAACTGGTCCACCCACAGAGTCAAGATTTCTCCTTAATCATTAGTTCAAGGTCCAAGAGTTGTGTATATATATATTCAGCATCGTACTTGAGTCCGGCCATGTTGTCGAGCTAGTTTGCTGTCTCTGTCAAGAAGCTGTGGGTTAGTCACTCACTCTACAGCAGGAAACTTCACTTCAAAATAAAAGCTCTGCACCGGAAATTCACTTTACTTAAAAATAAAGTGTATTATTTTGACACGTTCATGAGTCACTTGCGGTGCATTAAGAATAGACCTGTGACCCACCAGTTGGGAACCACTGCTCTAAGGGGCTGTACATGTCGCCTTTTATCGCCCTCTAATCCATTGTTTTCTATTACTTTTCTAGCACTTAACAGCCAGACGGATGCTGTCGCAGCGTTACCAAGCGCCTTTTTTCAGGGCGTGATAGCCACGCTCTGAGATAAAAGGAGTTCAACTTTTGGAAGGCAGCAGTGCACACTGCACGCCATGCAATATGCTAACAAGGCTTGCAGCTAGCACCCACAAATCCACAAACCAATGGGTGACATCATAGTGGCTCCATCCACTATTATATGTTATGCTATTAGTTTATGTTGTCACTTAAAGAAAGTGAGAAGATACTGCAGTATTGAATATTAGCACCACCTGCAGGCATGGAGAGTAACAGCAGCAGTTTCTTTCTCTTCAAAAGCTGCTTTTTGTGCGGATGTGCTTTTACTTTGTAATGCTTGTACCACCTGTTAGCTATAATAATATTTTTACTGGAAGACAAACATAACAACCACAAAACTGTCACATATATCATGTACAGTTTTTAACCGCCCTGCAATAACAATTTAACTTTATCAGACTGTATAACCTGACACACACTTATATCCAAATCCACATCAAACACTCAACATGTGAAGAAACTAGTTGCTATAATGACTAAGACAGAAACACAGTTAGAGGACAATGATAAGTCATTTTATACAGTATAGAGTTTGTCTTGTTATTTAATGTCAGTTCACTCAAATCCAGTGCTTGAATGCAGATGGTGGGGAAAAAATCTGTTATGAATGATAATCCTACTGCAAGCACAGGAGCATTAATCAATATCTCTCTAAATGTGAAAGAAAAGGTCCACAAACTCCACTATTAATATCTTGAAATAAAATGAATGCATATCATAGTGCCACAGTAGCCTCCAGTGGATATCAAACAGAAATACAAGCATAGCTGCCTTTGACTTCTGCTGCTGAATGACTGAGAAGTTTCATCTATATGTAGCTGCAGAACATTATGTGTTAACTTTTAATGATATCATAAATAGACTTATCATTATTTCTCTGATACACATCTATTGCTTAGGTTGTCTTGGCTAACTGTCTGTAGAAATATTCAGTTGTTTTAAACACTGAGCAAGAAATATGTCAACAGTAACATGATAACATGCAAGACAGAACTTAATAAAGAATGGTTTATTGTTTATTGCCTTGAATTGTTTGCTTTTGGACGTCTTCCCTCTCTGCAGTATCCAGGGGGACAGAGGACATACGAGGACACTCAGAGCATTGTGAACTCTGTAAACCTCCTGAAGCAAATAATGTGCTTGATTAAACAAAACTCAAGCCTTTTGTACGTGTGAAGTCATCTCTGTGAAAAAGTCTGTGATACTAGCCTGCAGGGGTGAGAGAAAGCGACACTGACATGTATGTTGCTGTGGGTGGCATTTATATCCTCTGTTCCCTTATCAACTGGGTTGCTGCTGTTACCTTTCTTGCCAGTAGGTGTCACTCTAATGATGCCGACGACAGCAGTTTGTGTTGCATCTATATGCAGGACAGGTCATTGGTAAGGAGGGGTCGACGGTTAGGTCTAAGCAACAAAACTACTTGGTTATGGTTTGGAAAATATTGTGGTTGATGTTATGGGGCTTTCACATCGATGTGCAGTAACTTGCCGTTTCCATTCTTTCAATGGAAGGATGCTGGCAGAGGGTAAGCGGTTTCAAATACGGCAGTAGGGGTATGAAGTGGTTGGCACCCATATGACTGCACACAAATCTCTGGTGGTAGCCGGCTGGCTTTGGCCGTTCAAATAATGGGCATCAATGAACAGAAAGATGGACGAGATGATGATGCTGGTGTCTGAATACCTGGAGTTACGGTGCTAGCAACTTATGAGGACTACTTTTAGAAAAAACGGGCCTGGTATAACATTTCCACCAAACTTCAGATGTTTGGTAAATTCTCCAAATATGTAGAAATCTTTGGTACTTAACTTGATTTCTGTTGTCTTGCTACAGAATACAGCTACAAGCTAGCTTGCACTTCTGCCAGTGTTCACCGAAGCACCTGCCTGTCATCGCAGCCCTGGACTTCAGCAGCAGCAGCCAGTTTTGAAAATGCTTAGCACAAATGTGGCTGGAAAGGCAGCAGCGTGTTGCTAAAAAACACTCAACTTTGAGTGCCACAAATTCCACAACCAATGTTGTTGTTTGTTGGTCTCAAGCACTGGTCTCATGGGTCAAAGTCCTGTGCTTGTTGGACTTTCGCACTCTATATCTGTTGCTCTGAGTGTCTTACACCTCTTCCTAACATACAGCGAGCGAGTGAACTCTGGTGGATGGAGCACAAGAAATTGTCCAGATATGCCACGAGCAACAACAACATTCAGGGAGCCTATTGAGCTTCAATAACAGCTTGCTGTCGCTCTGAAAATACTGTAGGTCTGAGCTGCCCAAAGCAACAAGGGCGAGCTTTTTTCAAGCAGCTGACACATTGCTTCACCTGTTCGCTGACTAGGTTAGGACATCTTTATTGGCAAAAACTGAAACAGTCTGATGTTGGCTTGCTTGTGTCGCATCCAGTTGAGAAGAGGTGTAGTAATGACGTGGATGGGTTTAAACTGGAGCTTATGGAATGCCGAGTGAGTCTCATACAGACTTGAAAGGGTGCCTCTAGTGTCATTATAGTGACACTGAGGGGGTCATTATAGGGACGCTGCTTAAGCATTGTACTTTGACGCCCTGGCAGTGAGACTAGGTTTAGCTGGGTATGCAAACTGCACTGCAGCTCTGCATTTGGATTAAATTGACTGGACCTGACTCATCCTTTACTCATAAAGGCACTCCAGATTCAAACAAAGTCAAGAGAAGAAAATGTGATCTGAGACTCCTTTGTATTCAAACCAAACCTGAGAACATGCTGAGATGGGATCGGCAGCCAGCATCTTATTCTCATCTGCTTCAAACCAGTTCTTAGCGAGAAAGATGTCAAATGTTAATAGTGCAGGAAGTATAGAAGCTCATCATCCTGACAAACCTCTGGGAGTGAATGAGCTTTAAATTACAGAGCCCGATATTCCAATTAGCTTTTCTCTGCAGGCCTGTAATACAAACTGTCATTATATGGAGGCTCATTCCCTGTAAGTGTTGAAGTATAGCTATGGGCTAGCAGAGCAGAAGAGAGCAGAAAAATAAAATGGGATGTCATTTCTTTATCGCTCAGTTCAACCCGCCTCGATTACGGAGTTATATAACTCCTTTTGGAGCACTAATGATTTCTGTCCCATTTAAACTGTATACCAACACGTCTGCTGCTGGTTTCTTAATCACATCAGCAGTTTCTGACCCTGAGGAACAGACTGCTGCTGCTTTTTTTATCTGCATTAACACTTTACAGGACAAACTGTTGAAGTAACAGTGATGTACCCGTGGCTAGCATCTAATATAGCTGTTTAAATCATAATTGATGTATAATATTAACAATATTTAATTCTGTATGTGTTTTGCATTTTTAAAAAGATCTCAAGTCTCTTAACTGTCTTTGATCCTTGTCTTTAATTATTGGTGTATTTCCAGTGAAGGCTCAGTAAGATGAAGCACCACATTACCTGAGAGACACTTAAATGAATAACAGTTGTTAGCAGCAGAGTTCAGTGGGAATAATTCATTAAGAAAGTGTTCAGTGTTCAGGTTCACAGTTAGAGACTCATCACTGCATGCTGCTTTATTAATAAAGTATTTACCTGTCTGTTCTTAAAGCTGCACTGATAAATATTTTTGTATTGAAAATGGATCAAGTGACTGTGTTTAATATGAAAGGAGTTGCTCGTAGCGATGAACAAAGAGTGAATTATCACCTGTTCTAACGCTCTACAGAGTAGTTTGGGTGCATTAATCAACTGCATGAATATTCTGTGCAATATTTTTCTGTATACGACTTAATCACGCACATAACTGCACATATTTCTTATGTTCTTATGTTCTTTCTTATTCTATTCTTGTTTATTCTATTGATGTACATACCGTAGTTACATTTCACCCTTACAGCCTCGGCACAGTGACGATATATATATACATATACACATATTTTACACAGCAGTAAATTAACTTGATGTTCATGTGTTTTAAATACATTCACCAGATGTGGCTGTCGGGGAGGGTCTGGCACAGTGTAGATACTAAAGCACATTGGTTCAGCGCGTTGATCAAAGGTCTGTGGGCCACGAACGTTGACAGCCAGTTTATAATACTGCAAATATATAAATATAGCAATAATTTAATCAGTGAGCCATAATCTCTTTATATACAGAGATTGCGCTATAGGGCTGCTACAACGTCCCTTCTTCATGCTGCTTTAGCATTTTTGCACAGAACCAAACAACAGTAAATGACGAGATGGGAGTCCTTAAGGTCACAATGTGAGTCGTTGACCCACCTGGCCATCATGTGGGTCGTTAGGGTCAGGTGGGACCAGGGGTGAATGGGTGTGAAGTCCTCTGGGAAGGGATCCCAAGACTGCATTGTAGGTTGGTGATAAGGGGTGTTGTAGGCCACCCTGTCTGTTTAACGATGGTCGTCCCATCTTGACGTAGATGGCTTCTTTTACTCCTCTTTCAAGGGTTGCAAGGGTTCACACCCACACAGGGTTTAAAGCCTGCAACTCCGTACCAGTCATTTAGAACTGATGAAGCTTCTTGGATGAGAGGCGAAACGTCTTCAAGAAATGCAAGCAAGTCCAGTTGCCTACGATATAGCACTTATGAGTATATTAAGGCTCCAACACCTTCCAACCGGAGGACAAGGTCAGCCACCATATCACAGAGGGTAAATGATTGTTATGGTCATATTATGCCATTGTTATTGTTTAGAAATAGCTGCCGACATGTGTGTTATATGTCAAACTAGAGGCCAGTGCTATTGTGTTGCATGTTACACCCGTCATACCTCTTTTGCTTCTTCAATATTGGCATGCTGTCTAAAATGACACACTGAAGTGGCAAGATGCTGCTGTTGTTTGGTTCTGTGCATGAAGAAGGGACGTTGTAGCAGCCCTATGGCACAATCTCTGTGTATAAAGGGATTATGGCTCACTGATTAAATTATTGCTATATTTATATATTTGCAGTATTATAAACTGGTTGTCGAAATTCTTGCCTACGGACCTTTGATCAATGTGCTGAACTTACTTTATTTCCAACCCATATGAAGAATGTAAAAAGAGGAGGATCTACACGGTGCCAGACCCTCCCCGACAGCCACATCTGGTCAATGTATTTAAAACACAAGAACATCAAGTTAATTTACTGTTGATGCGAACCGAACTCTTCCCACTGCAGCAGCTTCACATTAAAAACATTTCACTGGCGAAACAGTCATTTTCAGCATTTGCTGACAGAGGATCAGTTTGAAATATTGCAGGGAGCAGTGGAACAGTCAGGAGCAGCCACAGTGAGCTGTTAGATGACATGCTGCAGGCTGTACACCTCACACCTCCAACTTAGCGATATAATCAACTCCCTTCACTGTGCCCTGCAGTCCGCAGACTCATGCCATGTGCAGTGTGAAATCAGATTACAGGTCCTCACAGAGTGATGGAAAAAAAGGTAAATTATTGCCAGGTTTCTTTATTTATACGACAACAGTTTGTGTTGCTGCCCCGAGAACTCTGTGACCTGTAATATTAAACTGCATTGAAGACCACAAGTAACTGCAGGTGTCGCCAAATCAACCAGGACTGAAGTTTGCCGCTGTAATAGGCAGAGCTGCAACCAGATGCATTCAATTAAGACAAACTGGTCAGTTCATTTTAGTGTAAGCTGCAGTCTTCTCTTTGCTCCAAGTGTTTTTGCCTGCACTTTAGAACAGTAACTACCTCTTAGCTATTATCACTTGAGTCCTGATTTGTTTCCTGGGGCTTTCCTTTGAGGCTATTCAGGATCTACTTGTTGTGAGGCTCCCTTCACCAGCAGAGACACAACTGCACACTTACAGAGTGACTGTTCTCCAGTGATGTTGCTTGCTGGCATTTCCCCAGGTTACTCCCTGTGTGTGGAGGATGAATCTTCCCCCAGACTCACATCAGCACAAAAATCGTCATGGAAAATGTGATCAAGCTTTTAGGAATACTCGCTGTAGTGTAGAGGGGTTTAACTGTAAGAATGCATGCAGACCTCAGGCCAAGATTAAAAATTTCCATTGTTAAAAAAGAGCGCAAAGGGTGCAAAAAAAAAAAAAAAGTAATTCTGGTACACTGGCACACGATTTGAGGCATGCACGCTCAACAACTCAACTGGCTAATTGGCTGCCGGAACAAACACAAACACACCCCTGTAAAATAAACTCCCCATAAACACACACAAGCACAGACCAGACTCTCACTGTCGGCTTGAAAAGGCAGTTTTTAGTCTGTCAGTGTAGATCTGCTCTGCAGCTTGTGTTCATGTTTCAGCCTGTATGATCATACGGCAGTGGTGAGCCACTCTCGAATCATCTACAGGCACACACACACACACACACACACACACAATACTCCATCCAGACTTGAGCTTTGAAGTCATTTCAGCTCCTCACTGCAGGCTACAGGCCCAGCTCTTGTTGGCTACATCTTTTTGGGGAGTCTGTTTGTTCGGTATTGTTGGATGCTTAAACTCAGTGTTATTTTCAACTAATCAATTAATCATTTTGTCTATAAAACGTAAGACAATGTTGAAAAAGGTCCATCACATATAGGTGAAGTCTCCAAATATCTTGTTTTATCCAAACAACAGTCCAAAAATAATCAATTTACCATGATATATTTTAAAAAGATTATAATTCAACTATCAAAATATACAGTAGAAGTCAATTACTCGACTAATCACTGCAGCTCTACTTCAGTTTGTGTGAAAGAGTCCTGTGTCTTCACAACACCAGCACAGAAACTCCTCATAACATTCTGTTAATACTTCCAAGATGTGAAACTCCTGCAGCAGTTTAATTCAAAGAGTTTATTAAAAGGTCGCTCTTAGTTATGCATTATAAAGAGAGGGCACAAAGTAAACTTGCCCTGCACTTACACTACAGTTGCAGTGCTTTCATAAGTCCCACAGACTGAGCTCTGTGCAGAGAAACGTCCCCCAGATGCACACTGCACTCCCCCCGCTGTCCACCCCCTCCTCCACGTAAACACACCGCGGTTCACCAAAAACCAGAGGCGAGGATAAGAAGCCTCAAATGCATGCGCAAAATTACACAATAAATCTTCTTTAAACACAAAGCGTTTTATCTTAATCCATCCACAAATCAGTGACATCCCAAACTTTCCCCACTGATCTTAAAATAAACTGTTGGCTTATTCCATCCTCATGGTCCCAGCAGAGTTGACAATGTCCAGGAGGTGAATGAGGGTCTTTGTCAAGTCCTTACCTTCGTATCCGGAGCAGAAGCAGAGCTGGACGAACAGGAGCACCAGTGGCCACATGTCCATATCGAGACGCGGGACTCTCCAACATGTGAAGAGAGAGCTCACAGGAAAACTTCCAGCGCATTCCAGCTTTCCAAAGGCCCGCCTCTTGCTCCAGAAACAAGGGAGGATTCTCCAAATACAGTCAGGCCACCGGCATGATACACGAGGCTGTGCCAACCCCTGTGGGTAAACTGTGACATGGACCAGATTATCATCACAGGACACTCAGGCTTAATTCTCCTTATAAAACCCCTTTTACAATCCACAGTGGTCAGGCACAGCTTCTCAAGTAATCACATATGTGCAGTTTTGAGGCGCTCCCACTCAGTGGTGGAAAAAGTATTCAGATCCCACTGTGGCTACATAAAGACACAGTAGGTAACTTTTATTAATGAGACAGATAATCTGAAAAAATCACCCCTGTCTCCCCCTGGTGCTACTAATGGCATTTGCTAGAATCTTCCTATCCTGAACAAATGCAACCAATCAGAGACATGGATCTATCTCTGTGAAAGTTAAACCTTTTCTTCTTTGGTTTTCTTCTGTGTTTTCGTCTTTGCCATGTAAGAGCAGATTGAGGTTTTAGGCCCTGATCACACAGAAAGCATTTTAGCAGCTGGAGGCCCCTTTTTGTAATTGTTTTAATGAGAATTAAGCTTTTCATTCGTGTTTTTTGTGTTGCGATGCACCTGGCATGTCTCCGTTCTAGGTGCCTGGCGTTTTTGCCAGAGCGCATTGAACTCAAGTTGAAAAAAAAAAGCGTGAGGTGCTGTCCTGTTCCTGCTGTGGATCACTGCTATACACCATTTAAATCATCCCACAACCAAAAACCATGGATTATGAGAACTGTCTGGAGGACATCACGTTTTAGGTTTACTCTACTTGACTTTATACTACATTCTACTTAACTTAGACCTGTTGTCCTCATTCGTGGACACTTTTTTGTAGTGTGTTTCTAGTGGCGGTAAGAGCACAATACACTAATCCATGTAAAAACAAGATGGCAGCCATCTCTGCCAAGTCAGTCTGCAGCTGATCCCAACACAAAAGTAGACAGGGTCCAAAACCTGATCACATTTTATGGTTGAAACTTGTTAATTTATGCTTAATAATATTTGTTGTTTGAAATGGCAACAAATTTGACCAATTTTAGCAACAGTAACAAGGTAAGACACTGTTGATTAGGAAGTACTCGTATGAGGACATTGGGACTTTATTATCGCCTCATTTGAGGACATTGGGACTTTATTATCATTGACATTGTTAACTTTTTTGTACTTATCAGGTCCTACTGATCCCAAATAGCTAGGAGAAATTAAAAATATTTACCAAACAAAAGTTCATGCCTCAGGAGGATATTCTTATGCACGATCTAAACAGTTAACTAACATTTTGTTCGTTACTCAAGTGAGTAGCCAACAACCCGCTTTTATACATCCAAAGAACTGCTTGGCAACCAGACTAGGTGTCTAATTGAGACAGGCTTTTATTTGTCAAAATGTGTAGCCACAAGGGCTAGTGTAAGGGACTGGCCGTTAAATTGGGACTAGGCTTTTAATTAAAGTTTTACAGTACTCACAAAAAGGCCTATTTTCTAATGGAGTTTGACTGGTAAACTCTTGAAATCAGGAGGAAATTTAACAAATTTATAAGTCCTACAAAGATGTGATTTTTGTTTAAAATAATTGGGTCATTATGAACACTTTAAGACATCATTATTGTACATTCAAAAGACATGAAAAGATACAGCATATAGTTCATCCTGCAGGTCATCACTAGTATGTACTGTGTTGGGTATACAGTAGTGCTCCTTCTTCTCACACACACACACACACACACACACACACACACACACACACACGCACAGACCGACATCAATAAAAAAGCAGCAGTAACACAGTGGAAACATTTCCCAGCTTCTGACATTGGTAGACTTTACTGCCTGTTTCACTGTTCGCTAATGATGTGAACATTTTATAGGAAGTTGGATCCAAGTTGTTTCCTAGCGACACTGTTCTGATGAAATGTTCCATAGTAACCATACTGTATTCTTGACATTGGCATCGCAGTATTCTATACCTGATTATCACTCTGGTTTATACGCAAACACACACAGCACGATGGCTGCGTGAAAGTAGGGAGCTGTTAAAAGACTGATCAGTGTTTAATTTGCGAGAGGTTTGGTCATGTAGAGTGCGAGGGGGGCGAGTCCACACATGAAGGTGTTGAAGTGTTCTCTGTCCTGACGGGAAGCAGGAAGGGGAGGCGTGTGGCGGAGGAGGATCTCCTGCCCTGAGCTGTAATTATGTTTATAATGTGGCTTCAGCTGAAATGTCTCTTAAGAAAAAGTTAGTTGACTCCAGCTTCTCTCACCTGACTCTGGAGGATTGGACTGACACTTTGATGTGGTGAGTTTGGATTTTGGATCGTCTCTGGGTTTTGTTTTGTTGTGTTTAACTATTGTTTACACGACTCACACTTAGCAGCTGTTTTCTCTGAGGATACGTTTGATTTTTTTAAGGTTTCAGCGTTTAAAAGCATTGATTTCTACCCAACACAGTGCACTTGTACAGTACGTAATTTCAGCAGGGATTTTGTCAGCATAAAGGGAGGGAACAGACACAGGGACACAATAATGAGGTATGAACATTTGACTGCTGCAGTTCATTATGAGAAAGACAAAGACAAAAATGTGCCGGTATGTGGGCAGAACAAGGCGCTCCCTCAGTAATTCAAATATTAAAACATTTATGAGACCAAAATGAACAATTTAGTGATAAGACTTTTACATCAAAAAGCAACAGTGTCTACAGATGTAGAGAGCATAGTGAACGATAGAGCGCACAGTGAAAAGAGTCCATCCATCCATTTTCAACTGCTTATCTGAAGCAAAGCACCCCAGATGTCCCTCTCCACAGCAACGCTTTCCATCTCCTCTTGGGGGATGAGATATGTAATCCCTCCAGCGTGTTCTGGGTCTGCCCCGGGGCCTCCTACCAGTTGGACATGCCCGGAACACCTCCAATGGGAGGCGCCCAGGAGGCATCCTGATCAGATGCCTGAACCACCTCAACTGACCCCCTTTGATAGAGCAGCAGCTCTACTCTGAGCTCCCTCTGGATGTCTGAGCTCCTTACCCTATCTCTAAGGCTGAGCCCAGCCACCCCACGGAGGAAAATCATTGTGGCCACTTGTATCTGCGACCTCATTCTTTTGGTCACTACAAAGAGCCCATGACCATAGGTGAGGTGGTGGTTTACATGGTTGTTCCGGTTCGCTTGGGCTGGTGTGAATTCTGTCAATCTAACCCTGGTGCTGACCAAACAACCGAACCGAGACTGCTCGAAAAGGTGGGTCTCGGTCCGCTTCCAAGCAGACTCTAGTGCGGTTTGTTTGTGATGTGAAAGAAAACAAATCAGCCACAGGATTTTATGATAGCAGATATGTGATTTTAGCAACAGGTACACCAATATGCTGATCATGAAACCTGTCCGCAGTCTCATATTTGACCCTGATAAAGGCCATGTATATCCCATAACCTATTTATGCTAATGTGGTGAGCAGGTGAGCTCAATCAAGGCAACGACCCTCCCACCTCAGCCAACTGCCTGATGAGGTTGGCTGGAGCATCTTCAGAGACAGTGGGAGGGACATTGGTCAACATGAGTTGTTTTTAAATGTGCTTTATAAATACATTTAAGTTGAGTTGAGATGAATTTCCATCTGGTGTGGACCACATGAACCGAACTACAGGTGTGATAGCACCTTAGATGTTCATAAGTCCACGACTGAAAACAGTCCCCAACAAACTCATGGTTTTCTGTATAGCCTGAGTCAAGTTTGCAAAAATAAAACTATCAATTTGTGATCCATATTTAAAAATGAATGTCTTCAGTAGGAATGAACGAGCTCGGGGCTGAGCACCACAGACAGAGACAGGAAGTGGTAAAGTATTGAGAGACTAATGCATTGTTGGTTTGGGTCTTTAATGGGATTTTGTTGACAGTAACAAAATGTCACACACACTGACAGCTGACACTTGGGTTGAGACTGACTCCACTGTGCTGCATTAACCCCTGAGGTGCTGAGTGTGTGTCCTATTCGATGACATCACTGCAGGTCGAGGTACTGAGGCAGAACATCGTCCCAGAACTGCTGAGGGTCGTCTGGTTTCTTCTCTGCAGCGCTCTGCTTCATCCTCGGCGCTGGTTTTGGCGTTTCTTTCTGTTGCTTGTCTTTTCTGTCGGCAGGCAACGTCTGTATGGTTTTTGTTTTTGAGGATTTGACCTTTTCCTCCTCTTCTTCCTCCTCCTCATCTTCCTCCTCCTCCTCCTCATCTCCTTCCTCCTCTTCCACTTTTTCCTTCCCTTCTTTTTCCTTCTCCTTCTGTTTAACATTTGACGCCTGTCCTTTTTCCTCCTCCTCCTCCTCTTCTTCTCCCTCCTCTTCCTCACCCTCCTCACCCCCATCTTCATTTTCCTCAGAAGAACCACCTTTCTTTCCTTCAGTTCGTCCCTGTTTTGTTTTTTCTCGTTGATTATAGAGTCTTGTATCTGTTTTTGGTTTCGTCTTTGTTTCATTCTCCTCTTCCTCATCTCCTTCTTCCTCCTCTTCTTCACCTTCTTCCTCCTCCTCCTCATCACTCTCTACTGTCACCTCTTTATTAGCTTTCATTTTCTCTTTTCTTTTCATTTTTTCCTCCTCTTCACCTTCACTCTCTTCCTCTTCTCCTTTCTCCCCTGCTTCCTCTTCCTCTCCCTCTTCTTCTTCTTCCTCTGTTACCCCCTCAGTATTCTCCTCTTCCTCTTCTGTAACCTCCTTACTCTCTTCTTCCTCTTCCTCCCCCTCTTCTTCTTCCTCTTCCTCTGTAACCTGCTTACTCTCTTCTTCCTCCTCTGCTTCCTCACCCTCTTCTTCTTCCTCTTCCTCTGTAACCTGCTTACTCTCTTCTTCCTCCTCCTCTGCTTCCTCACCCTCTTCTTCTTCTTCCTCCTCCTCCTCTGTAACCTCCTTACTCTCTTCTTCCTCCTCTGCTTCCTCACCCTCTTCTTCTTCCTCCTCTGTTACCTCCTCTTTATTCTCCTCTTCCTCACCCTCTTCTTCTTCCTCCTCCTCCTCTGTATCCTCCTTCTTATCCTCTTCTTCCTCATCCTCATCTTCATCCTCTGTAACCTCCTTTTTGTCCTCTTCTTCTACCTCCTCATCCTCTTCTTCATCCTCTGTAGCCTCTTTCTTATCCTCTTCTTCTTCCTCCTCATCCTCTTCTTCATCCTCTATAGCCTCTTTCTTATCCTGTTCTTCTTCCTCCTCATCCTCTTCTTCGTCCTCTGTAGCCTCTTTCTTATCCTCTTCTTCTTCCTCCTCATCCTCTTCTTCATCCTCTGTAACCTCCTTTTTGTCCTCTTCTACCTCCTCATCCTCTACTTCATCCTCTGTAGCCTCTTTCTTATCCTCTTCTTCTTCCTCCTCATCCTCTTCTTCATCCTCTGTAACCTCCCTCTTATCCTCATCTTCGTCCCCCTCATCCTCTTCTTCCTCCTCTGTAACCTCCTTCTCATCTTCTTCTTTTTCTGCCTCCTCATCCTCCTCTTCCTCCTCCGCAGTCTCGTCCTCGGCTTTCCCCTCATCTGAGGGCGCTTCCCCCTCACCCCCCTCCTCCTCCTCCTCCTCCTCCTCCTCCTCCTCCTCATTTTCTCTGTCGCTCTTTTCATCCTGTTCACCCTCGTCTTCTTCAGCCTCACTGTCATCTTCCTCCTTCTCATTTTCAACACTCTCTTCATTCTGTTTGTCCTCTTCCTCCCCTTCACTCTCTTCATCTTCCTCCGAGTGTTTTTCCTCATCCTCACTTTCGGAGGAATCTTTTTGTTCCTCAGTTTCACCCTCTTCCTCTGCGTCAACCTCATTTTCTTCTTCTTCTTCATTGTCATCTTCATCAGAGTCATTTCCCTCTCCATCCTCCTCCTCCTCTGACTCTTTGATCTTGCTGCTCCCAGACTCTTCCCCACTTTCATCTTCTTCGTCCTCACTCACCTCACTTTCTTCCTCTTCCTCTTTATTCTCTCCTTCACTGGCCTCTTCACTTCCCTCCTCCTCCTCCTCCTCCTCTGCTGCCTCACTTACCTCAGACTCACTCCCTCCTCCACCCTCTTCCTCTATACTTGCTTCCTCCTCCTCTTCAGCATCTATGACATCGCTCTTCTCGCTTCCTTCATCCTCTTCCTCACTGCTCGAGCCGGTTTCCTCCTCACCGTCCTCCTCTGCAGTTTCATTATCTTGCTCTTCCTCACCCTCTCCAGAAACACTCATTTCCTCCTCGCTGCTTTCACCTCCCTCTTCCTCTTCTTCTTTGTCCTCCACATCACTCCCACTCTCCCCCTCTTCATCTTCCTTCTTTTCCTCATCTTCAGTATCTGTTTCTCCTCCTTCATGATCCCTGTTGGGTTTCTCATCTTCTTCATGTTCTTGCTGGGAAGTTTCCACGTCTGTGCCATTGTTCTTCGCCTCTTCACTTTTCACCTCCGCCAGTTGTGACTGAGTGGTGTCATCACTTTCCTCGTCTTCAGTGACATCCTTCTTGACCTGAACATCTGTCTTGGTGCTGTCTTCTGGTGGATTTGATGTCTCCTGTGACAACGTTGAGGAAAAGGAAGGTTGCATAACCGCACTCTGCTTTGTGAATTGCCTCCCTCGACCAGGTGCTTTAAATGTTGTAGAAGAAATGGTGTCACTGTCGGACTGGAAACTACCTACGCTTGTCACTGCCTCACCGAGGACCCCCATAGCAGCACCTGCTATCCCAGCAACAGGAAGAAGAGCAGCTGCCGTGCCGAGGATTTCCCCCAGCCTTGGCTTTTCTTCAGTCAGACTCGGAGGATCCTCTCTGGGTGTTCCAGGAACAAGCAGATCCTTATCAACAGGTGCCGGGCCTTGTGGGGATTTGGCACCAGCGACTGAAACCGTCTCTGTTCTCTGAGTGCTTTGTGAGGAAATGGGGTTGTAGAGCGCTTCAATAGGTGTATCCTGCTGTGATAACAGCGGGCTGGAAGCTTCAGTCTGCTCACTGTTTGGCTTGGCGCTTGTGTTATCCTGAGCTTCTTCTTTAACTCTGATATGATCTCCTCCCTCTCCGGCTGGTTTTGTTTTTGCCTTCTTTTTATCCTTTGCTTTAGTGCCGTCACCTTCAGGTATCTTCTCCTTATCTGCAGTTCTACTTTTGGTTTTTTGAGCTGCTTTCACTTCTTTTTCCACAACTTTCCCTTTGCCTTTACTTTTAGCTGGAGTACTTTCTGTCCTTTTACTTTGGTTTTTGACTGGTGTGGATTTGACCTCTTTAAATCTCACAGGTGTGGATTTCACACTTGGTGATTTCTTAGTGATGTCTTGAACAGGTGTGGAGACAGGTGTGGTTTCCTTTTTCACTGGTGGTGATTTTATATTCACTGCTATACTTTGACCTTTCCCTGGTGAAGATTTAACCTTATGCGAATGTTTTGTTGGAGTTGATTTGACTTGCTGTGTCTCCTCTTCAATAGGTTTGACGTCTTTGGTTTCACTCTGGGTTTCTGCATCTTTTTCTACGGACGACAAACTTCCACTTTGGAAAGATATGCAGGTTGCTTCATTTCCTGTAGTGACCGTAATAACAGGAGATGTCCTCTCTAAAGAGGGTGATTTATTTCCCTCCTTTTTTGGTGTCAAGTTTTTCTTGAAAGTGCTGGCTTTCATATCTTTTTGATTTATATTATTTTCTCTCACATTTCTATTTCTCCTCTCATTTCTCTTCACTTCAGTCAGCCTCTGCTGTGCTTCAGTCAGAGTCTTCCGCACAGACTGTGGAGTTTTGGGGCTCGATGCTGATAGTTTTGGTGATTTATTTTGAACTTGCCTGTCTTCATGAGTCTTGATTTTATTGGGCTGCTTGGTGATGTTCTCTTTGCCTTTGGATGTGACTTTTTTGGGTGTGTTTTTCAGACTCTTTGAGCCCTTCAGCGCAGTCACTTCTTTCTTTAAAGAGCCTTTCAGGAGCTCTGTGGGTGAGGCCTTGAAGGAATTATGTTCTGCCCTCTCATTGAACTGCAACAGCTCTGCCTCTTTAGTAGTTCTTCTCAGAGCTCGGCCTTTTTTCTTTGCCTGTAATAAATTACAGAGAAAACAGGGATTTAGTCAGATGTAAAAATAAAACTGGCAGGAAAGGTCGTATGCCTGATAATAATGTGTTATTAAAAAAAAGTGAAGTTGTACCAGCAACAGACTTGCAATCAACGTGACAGCATGTGAAGTTGCGGCATTTGATGTTTTGTGTTTTACTGCCAAAAACATGTCAGCTCTAGTTAAAGGAAGCAGTGTCTTGTTCGGTAAGTAACACACTGCCATAACACTCAAAACAGGACAGTTTGTTTAGAGACATTTCAGTAGCTTTTGTAGGCGTAGATGTTAATCTTTAACTATAAATATTATTATGTCGAAAACAATACATGGGAAGAAAATATATTGCCAGTTTAAAGTATATTTTGCCTGTCAGAAACAAATAGTTTTTTAGTACATTTTTGTCCAGTGTGATTTGAAACGTACATAGAAAAATGACTATATGGGTTTTCTTTGCAGCATGTGACTGGTGAACATGCATATCACAGAATGACTGATCCGTCATCAACCAATCTGTTGTCAGGTTAAATACAGATGTGGGTGGGAGGTATAGGAAACCATGGTGACGCCTGAGAGAAGATGAGAGGAATCCTTATTTTCCCATCTGCACTGGAGATAAACAGGTGGCGGTTAATTGGGGGTCAGTGGGGCGTCAGATGAAAACAGACATTTAATCACCCTCACACAGCAGACCTTTGAATGCAAGTTCAATAACTGTGATGCCCATACATGAGCAGTAATGGCTCATTTACTTAGTAATAATATCCAAGTGCTTGTATTATGCTTGAGAATTTCATTTTTATGCAACTATGTACTTCTATTCCACTACATTTCAGTGTGAAATATTTGACTTCACTGCATTTTTTTGACACCTAAAATTACAATTTTATTTTAAAAAATTAAGTTTGTATGATATGATGCATTTTCAGTGCACAAAATCTGCTTATTGAGTCATTCCAGTACTTAAAGTGGAACACCACCTCAATTAAGAATTTCCAAAATGCTATTTTCATGGCCCAGAAAATGTCAACCACTATTTGTGAACATGAGCTACTCCCTCAAAGCCAGAGACCAAAGAAGTAAGTCTCAAACTTGTGATGTCATCAAGTATAAAGTCTGGAGCTGCTCCATAGACAATGAATGGGGGCTTTATTCCATTGTAGTGTTCTCAGTTTTGAAACAGAAAATGTTGCCACATACTCAGAGCATTTCTCTGGGTGCTCTCAGTGTCATCTAGAACATCTAGAAGGCACAGATTTGAGGTTTAGCTCTCTAGTTTTTGGATTTGGTAGAGTTGTTCATGTTCATGTGATGGCTTAGGGTGCTCTGTTGTGTGCTGGTGTTATGTGTAATACATGAGTGGCTGATGTGCAATACTGTCATATGTAGTATGTGTTTTTATGTTTGTTTTTTTAATGGTGTATGCTTTTCATTTCTTCTGGTCTATTATTGCAAGACAGCAACACTTGTTCAGCTCCTGAGTCGTATCGTATCGTACCGTACCGTACCGTACCGTACCGTATCATATCGTATACTAATATTTTTGGACCATCTTAGACCATATAAATAACATGTTTAAATCTGGAAAATGTGTGTAGCTCCAGCCTGGTTACAGACCATAGACCCCGCCCACTCAACTGAGTAGGCTTGCATCTCTGGTCTGGCATACTGCAATGAATTTGCAATTTATCTCGTCCAAACGATGGAAGGACCAATGAACGCCGGGGGTGGGGGCGGGTCTAGCAATTAGCCAATCAGCACCACGCTGATGTCAAGCTGTGCACCGGTGGGTAACTGGTGAGGATAGCAACAATGGCGACCGCTACAGATCCTACAGACCACATTAACGATGCTATCGAGGTATTTCGCCACTACTCGCGTTAATGGAGGACCAAATTAAGGAAGCTGCTAAACTGGATTTAACGGCGATGCAGCTGGGCGTGCACGACGATGGAGACATTTTAAACGGGCAATGCTCGCTTGTTTTCGGCACCCCCGAGGCATGGATACTAATGAGTCAGATTCTGGGTAAGTCATTGATCTCTACTGATTGGTTAGGGAAAAATCAAATTCCCTCCCCCTTGTAAATCGCCTTCAATGGAAGCCATGTCAGACTGAAGGTTCTGGGAGCTTCAGTCTGACACTCAGGCTAGTGTAGCTCCTCTTTAATGTCTTATTTCTTTCTTCTTCTTTTTTTTTAGGGACAGTGCTGTCAGAATATTCAAACTTGTTTTTAATGCCAATAAACTTGTTTCAGGTATTTTCTAAAATTAAATTTATCATAATTCTAGTAAAGAAAACTGCCTTATTTATTCTTGTTTCAAGCTACAGAAATTCCTTTCTAGAGCATGTTTTAAACATTTATTCATTCATTTTCTGTAACCGCTTATCCTGTTGAGGGTCACAGGGGAGCTGGAGCCTATCCCAGCTGACACTGGGCGAGAGGCGGGGTACACCCTGGACAGGTCGCCAGACTATCACAGGGCTGACACATAGAGACAGACAACCATTCACACTCACATTCACACCTACGGACAATTTAGAGTCACCAGTTAACCTGCATGTCTTTGGACTGTGGGAGGAAGCTGGAGTACCTGGAGAAAACCCACGCTGACAAGGGGAGAACATGCAAACTCCACACAGCAGGGCTCCCCCACCCAGGGTTCAAACCCTCTTCCTGTGAGGTGACACTGCTAAACACTTTTTAGAAAAAAAATGTTTTTACATTTTACATTTTACTGATGATACTGCAGGACTTTTACTTAAGTAGAATTTTGAATGCCTTTAATTGTGATAAAGTACTTTTACAGTGTGGTATTGCTACTTTTACTTACATAAAGGCTCTGAATACTTCTTCCACCACTACAGACTCAAGCCCATATAACTTTATGACCAGGACAGGAAGGGGTTACCGAGCACCACATGTTGCACTATGACACACAACAACGCAGGAGACTCCTTCACAGCTTGCTTCATCATTGGCTGTGCAAACACTGATGAGATGTGGCAAGATTCCTGCCAACTCTTCCAAAGCATCGTGTGTGTATCTGAGTATGTGTTTGTGTATCTGATGCTGGAGCCCAAACACATCCAAACACATTCATTACACACATTCTTTGGGGAGAACAAGCGAATGAAAGAGAAAAATTACAGATCAAGACACTTGGCTGAATTTCACATTTCACCCCAGTGTCATACCAAAATGGAAACTGTCTCCACAGACACACACAGACACACACATGTATGCTGAGCTATGCACATTTCCTGGAAAAGTCAGTGAGTTTGCAACATTGCTGCTTCCTGCCCTGGAGTGCACATAATCTAGACCACAACCAAGAAGCCTGAAGAGGAAAACAAAACTGAACTGACTCTGTGTTAATGACCCCGTGGACATTATCTTGTATTCCTCTACTCAATTAAAGTCAAACTTCTCTCACCATTTTTGGCAAAAAGTCGACTTCTTTCTCAGAGATATTCTCCTCCACATCTTCTAAAACAACTTGGACAGTTTCTCCCTCTGAAAAACAGACAAAGACTGGGTTAATTTAACGGCTCCACATAAGAGTATCTATGGCTATACTTTCATGGATTCGCAAGATGAAGCTGAGCTCAGCAGTGGCTGAAATTATAGGTTGAAAATACCTGTTTGTGGTGAGGCAGGATGCTCTTCCTCACTGAGATGTTTACTGGAAGTATGACTGGAGGGTCTTGTGGGGCTGCAGGGCTCTTTAGGTGAAAGAGGAGATTCTTCATTTAAGGCCTTTTTAGCGGTTGCCACTCTGTACAGTCTTTTCTTTGCAGTCTTTTTGGGAGATACTGGTGTGGTATGTTTAGTTATAGACTTCGGTGAGAGTAAAGAAGAAGGCAGCTCTTTGGATTTAGACGTAGGGGAAGCAGCAGCGGTGGGGGATTTATACTGAAAGGTGTTTGATGACTGAGAACGTGGGCTTGATGGCTTAGAGGATAACACTGGAGATCTGGGGGAGAGTGGAGGGCTTAGTGTTACTTCTGATTGTGGTTTTGGGGATGATGAAGGGGTGGTACGGTCCTTTGAAAGAGTTTTAGGGGTAGGGATGTTTCTGGAGGTTTGCCAGGAGGCGTTGAGGAAGCCAGAATTCAGACGTGGGAGGTTTTGAAACATCTCCCCAAACAGCTCCACAGAGCTTCCCTGAAAGACAGAAGAGGAAAAACAGCAAAAACAGCACTGAGTGAGAGGTTTGAATCACATCGATGGAGCTCCCCCAACCAGTCAGCTGGTGGCACTGCAGCAGAACTACAACTTGGTGTAACACTGCTCCCTACTGGAGTTTAACTGTGATTACAATTACCTAAAGCTGAGAACAAGCTTTGCAGGGTTTATCAGGTTAGATTGACTTTGTAAGACCTTTAAATACCACATAGAATCCAAATTAATACCTGTTTGGTCAAAGTATGTTGGGACAATATGGACTATTTTTTCAGAAATTCCCACCAGTATAATTCCCAATAATATAATTGAGCAGAGTGTTAGTTCAGGCAGGACACAATGTCAAACTCAGCACACATCCCAGATACATCAGCTAATGTCAAACAGCCCAGTCATCTGATGGAGCAGCTGACTGATGGAAGGGAATCAGCTGATAGATCACATGATTCCTTTCTATGCAACCAATTGGAAAATCTCATTCAGGGCGCTCTATTTAAACTGCTCTGGCCTGCCTACTGTTGCTGCTTCCTCTGTAAGCCGCTTTGCAACCCGCCTCCACCCCAGCTCCTCCTTTTCATGCTGTGTCTGACTTATCAATGTCATTTCTGTTTGTCATTGATGCTGCTCTGTTCTGTTTTCCGGGGGGTCTTTGCTGCTGCTCTCTCTGCCTTAGGCTTTCCATGTAAGCCCATGGAAGGGCAGGGAGGTTTGCTCTCCCGTAGGCACGTGGAAGAGGCTTTCTGCGTAGGCCTGAGGAAAGGCAAAGGGGCCCCAGAACAGAGCCATACCACCAAAGATAATACTGCAAATGAAAAAAAAAGTTGCCTTTGACTGCAGTGTTCCTGACTGAAATAAATTACTGCGATCTGGACCCACATAAGCAGCATAAAATGAAGGCATGGATTAAAAATTAAAAATTCAAATCACATTGAATTATTGAAGAGAACTGTCTCCTGCCTGTGGTGAACAAAGAATCCAAGAACCTATAAAATTCTTGATGAATTGAAGTCATAAGCAACCACGTTTAACAATGTATCAGAGCATTCATTTACAAATTCTCACACAACTCATGCAGTATAATCCAAGTCTCATGTTTCCAGTTGTACACTCAGTACTCCACAAACAGACAGCCCTTTCTGACAGTGAACTGAGTGGAAAGTGAAAGTCGTTTATAATCTCTTCAAAGCCAAACCACATTAACAAAAACAGTAATTTTACCTTGCTAAACACAGGAGTTACTGGTCTACCACTGCCTTCATCAGTTAGTTTATTTGTGTTATTGTGTGACTTTGATGTTTCAAGGGTTAGTTCTGATTCACCATTTCTCTGTTTTGTGTTTTTTGTTCACCATGGAGGCATGAAAAAAAAAAAAAAAAAAGTTTTCTTCAGAAATTCAACATAAAATAAGGAGAGTTATTGAAGGTGTACAATGCAGTATTGTTGGTTAATGTTGATAAATATACTACATATCAAGGGACGTGAAAATAAACGCCAAGATTCTCTTTTGTTTGCTGTTTCACCTCACTATATTTGTGGGGTTTTTGTGCTTTGTCTCTTGGATGCCTGCTGCTTACGGTCACCTGGTTGCTCCATTTTTATAAAGCCCTGACCTCACCCCAGCACTGTGGAGGAGCACACCCACAGAAAAAGGGAACAACATAAGAACATCCAGGCAGAGGGCAGAGTCTCTCAGATAAATACACAACCACATACCGGAGGTGGGTCACAGAGATGACTGAGAGGGATTACCTCTGTAAGAGTCTTCAGGAAAATCCTGCATAGTGTATCTTTAAAGTATATTTTAGGGCTGCAACAATTAATTAATTAATCAATTA